>NW_016183102.1:0-5668 GCF_001687245.7 Rhagoletis zephyria | reverse complement strand
TATATATAAACAATTTTACGTTCGGGCACAATCGCTAGCATTGTGCCACACTACCCTTCCCTACTGTGTTCTGATCAAACACGACCCTCCCAACTTAGTCATAACTAAGTTTCTATTATATTCCTGATGCCATCCATATAGCTTTCACCGTCTCGGCCTGCATCCTGCTGTTATTTGGTTGTGTGACGCGCCCAGGCGGTGCGTTGCACTTGGCTCATAATTTGGCTGCGGTTGGGCACTTTTTCGCTGGTGCTGCGTTGTATGAAGCTGGGCGTGGCTGAGAGCTTCCGTTGGTTGGTCACAATTCCCGCTTCGTCGGTGACCTTTAGCATCACTGTGTTGAAGCGAGACTCATTGTTGACATTGCGTATGTGCGGCGATGATGGTGACGTTGAGTCCAGCGTCGACGAGGAGCGGCTGGATTCACGAGTACCGGAGGGACTACTTCCGGCTATGTTGCCGTTGGAAGCGACCGTTACCATCGGCCCACTTAGTGGTTCCATAAGTTGTTCATCTAAAAGGTTGTTCAGATTCTGGTCGATGCTGCTGAGTCGTAGCGCTTCCGCATCATGCAGTTGTTGTTGCTGGTGTTGCCGCTGCGGGCTGTTTGTGTAAGAATTGCGTGTGAGTGTGCTCATCGGCGATGGCGTCAACTGACCCGACAGTGGGCTCGGTGAGCTGAGGAAGTTGAAATTGCTGGCGGTATTGTTGTTGTTGGCTGGGCTGCAGGACATCGGATTGACGTAGAAGAACGAGTTGCGGGGCGACGGTGTTTGCTGTGCATTGGACAGCGGAACCAACGCGCTCGCATTGCGCGCGCCAAGATTAAGCGCCTGTAGTCGGTTCAACAGCTCCTGGTTGACCTGAAAAAGGTCTTTGGATAGCGCGTCTTGCTGCGACTGCGTAGCTTGTGCGTTGAGCTGCTGCAGCTGATTGCTAATGCTCTGCAGTTGGTTTATTGTGGGAAATGGGCTGGTGTTGTTATTGTTGGTGTTGCTGCTACTACTGCTGTTAGCAGAGCTCGCTGTTGTGGCGATGTTCAAGTGCAGCTGTGACTGAGGCATCGAGGCAGCCGAGGAGGGTGTTGTCAATTGTTGTTGGGCAACTGAGACCGGCGGCGATGGTTGCTGCTGCTGTTGTACAGCATTAATATTCTGGATATTTTGTATGTTTTGACTCTGCTGATTCAACCCGCTCAATTGATGACTGAGTGATGTCAGCTGTTGGTTAATCGAACCAAGGCTACTGATTTGTTGATTTATGGTGGCCAAGTTGTTATTGTTGCCAGTGGCTTGCAGAAGCATTTGCAGCTGCGTAACGGTGGGGAGAGAGGGGTAAATATAAGTGAATTATTTTCTCAATGGTTTTCTTTTACTTTGCTTTACAAAGCACAACAACGTAAAACAATGAACGGCAAATAAAAGGCAGAAATGCTAGACGTGCGAAAAAAATATAAAACGTTGAGAAATAGCAAGCGAAACAAAGCGGCGCACAGGGGAAGCACTGTATAAAATGTGGGCAAAAAAAAATTATGGATGGATTTAAATGAAAATTCGCTTCTTAGTAAAATTGAGATCGCTAAATTCAAAAATGCAATTGGTTTTGGGATAACTTTCATACTTTCATAACTACAGTTTGAAGTTGAAAATTTTGGTTCTTGTGACATTTACATAGCTATGTACATATAGTTCGTTCTATTTTCAAAAGTGAGATGTCAATGACAGGGATTGGCTGTAGATTTGCAGTAAAGTTTTATTTTTTTGAAACTTTATTTGAAATTTTATTAAAATTATTTAATAAGGTAAAAGAATTAGTTATTACAATATAGGTATCAATCGCAATGGGTTTCAAAATCCTTTAACTCTAAACTAAACGTAGAACAGTTGCCACATGTTTAAAAATCAAATTCATTTTAACTAAGGGAATAAGGTAACTGAAATATGTATATCAATATGGGTATCACACAAAAGAAAAAATTGGACATATTAAGCAAGAAATAAGTGAAGAGTAAAAACATTCCTGAGTTAATTTAAGAGTGCAGTAATTTTAACGGAATATAATCAGAACAAATCACTGATTGACAATGTATAAAATAACAAATACGATGTCGTAAACGTTTTGTTTGACACAATTATTATTTAAGTTTAACTAAATTTGACAAACAGGTGGCAACCCTCTTCGTAATATTTGCAAGCTAAAACCTTCTAAAACTCCAATATGGTGATACTTATCTATTTTAATAAAATCATTCCTTTAGTTCCAATGGAATTTGATCTTTTTAACAGGTGGCAACCCTCTACATGTAGTTAATAAATCAGGGTTATGCACGCTGCACTAAATCGAAATTTTCAATACCACTATGGTTAGTGATAGTGCATTTCAAATTTTACTATGTATCACTCTCTGGTTATCGGTAAGGGAATGAAAATTTCACTATCACTGACTAATTACACCGATTTAGAAATTTAGAAAAGTTTGGCAATCTTTGATTTTAATATCCATTTCCTTACAACAGGTTTGAACAAAAATGTATAGCCGCTAACCATATAGTGGTAGTGAAATGCATTTCTACTAAGTGCATAGTGGCAGTGAAACTAATTTTTCACTAACAATATGCACTTAGTGGTAATGCATTTCACTAAGTGCTTAGTGGTAGTGAACAAAATTTGTCACTACCACTAGGTGCTCAGTGTTAGTGAAAAAAATGTTCACTAACACTGTATGGTTAGTGGTAGTGACAAATTATTTTCACTGCCACTATGCACTTAGTGCTAATGCATTTCAAATTTCACTACCACTGTACGAATAGTGGTAATAAAATGCCCAGTGCGTTAAAAATTTAGTGCAGCGTGCCCAACCCTGTAAGAAATAAACCCTTTTCATAAACATTTTGATTGATACCCAGCTCTTAATAATTCATTTAACTTATTAAAAAATTTGAATTAAACTTTTTAATAGGTGGCAACTCTTAACAAAAAAATAAACCATTATTGTCTACAGGTAAAGCTTTTTAATGTGACACTTCATTTTTGAAAATAGAACGAATCGTGTAGATCTGACAAAAAATGAAAAAATGATTATGCATTAGCAAAAAACGCATTACTTCAAAAAGTGCACAAAATTAGCAGGTTTTTATTTCTTCTTTCGAAAGCTAAAAACCCGTACTAGTTAATAACATAATAAATAATTACATATATTGTTTAATCATTCCATTAAAATTTACCATTTTTTGAAATTCTTATCAAAAAAAATTGTTTTTCTGGAATTTAATTTTATTCCAAAATTTGTATTCCTGTAGTTCTCTACTATCTATATGGAAATAAAAAGCGTCAAACCAACATTTTATTTCAAAGAATGCATTTTTGACATTTGTTTCGGTGAAGAGCTTACGCATGACTATGCTCTTATTAAAATTCTTAGTATACAATTTTTCGACTTTAGTGGCTTTCTGGTGACATAAAGATTACTTTATTGGAATATTTCTGTTTGATTCTTTTTAGTGGATAAATTATCTTTACAAAAATACAAAACACGTTCACATTATTGACAACGAATTTTTAGATTTTTGCCCACTCAGGCGGCACTGTGCGGCGGCAGTAAAAAATGTACTGCCTTTCGAACAACAAATTGGACACAAAGTAGATTAGATTTTTTAAATAAATATGCATATATGTATATGTATATGTGTATATAGAGACATGCTGCATGCAATTAGATTGACGTCATTTGCCAGGTAAGCCATAGAGACATGCTGCATGCAATTAGATTGACGTCATTTGCCAGGTAAGCGCTTAAGTGCCAGACCTTGCATCGGCGGCAGTGCTAAAGTAAGATTAAATACTTAAAATTAAAAACAACAACAAAAGCAGTACTAAAAAATGTATGTGTATGTAAGTACCTGCGGTGCCATGCCGATGTTGGCCGATGTCAGTCCGGTGGTCTGCTGTTCATTGTAAGCACCCAGTGAAGCTAAATGCTCAAGCAACTCACGATTCTGTTGCAAGAGTTGCTGTGTGCGTGCCTAAAAAATATGAAGGAAATAGAGAATTTTACATAGAAACTATCCAGGTGCAGGCTTTTGTTGTTGCATATTTTACCCACCTGAGCTTCGATACGCGCATTCGTTTCCGATATGAGCTGCTCACGTACCAACATCAACTGCGCCAATGCCTGCCGAGTTTGTATGGCCTGTTGCTCCAACTGATCTTTTAGTTTGCTGATCTCATGGCTCGGTGACGAGGGTGTTGTGGGTGACTTGTCTTCGTCAGCAGTCTGGAAATGGAGGAAAGATTTAATTAAAGTAAACTAAAGTAACTGGTTATTAAAAGAGATTAGCTCCGCTGAAAGCGGTAAAGTTTGTTATAAGGGGTTATGTTGACCTCAGATAATGGAATAAATGGTTTTTGGAAGGACTTAAAGGTATACTTAATTTTTATTGTTAGTGTAAAAATAATATTTTTGCGTAGGTTTTAAAACCAAAATACTTATTAATTTAATCAGGTGGGCTTTAAGCTCCAAGATCTTGTTCGGAGGAAAATCGAAATGAAAGCCTCTCAACCGGCATTTAAAATAGGGAAATGGTTACAATTTTATAGCATAGTTTAAGTAAAACAAAAAATCAGGATTTTTGAAAACCCACTATTGCTCCTCTGGCTCTTCTATATATAAATGTACATAGATCTAGGAATACTCATAAGATTCGCTGCGTAGGTGCTCTTAATTCTGCGCATGAACAATGTACATTCTTTTGCAGGCACGGTTGCCCACCGTCCCGTTTTCGGCGGGACTATCCCGGATTTAGGTACAATACCTGCCGGAACGCAAAATGTCCCGGTCTTTGTAAAGAAAAATATTTTAAATATTCTATTTACTAATCGCCACTATACGCCGTATAGTAAAAGTAAAATTTGTAATTGTGTCCCACTTAAAATGAATGAAGTACAAAGNCTCATAAGATTCGCTGCGTATGTGCTCTTAATTCTGCGCATGTACAATGTACATTCTTTTGCAGGCACGGTTGCCCACCGTCCCGTTTTCGGCGGGACTATCCCGGATTTAGGTACAATACCTGCCGGAACGCAAAATGTCCCGGTCTTTGTAAAGAAAAATATTTTAAATATTCTATTTACTAATCGCCACTATACGCCGTATAGTAAAAGTAAAATTTGTAATTGTGTCCCACTTAAAATGAATGAAGTACAAAGTATGTTCGATATTTTTTTTGTTTGGGAGAAACCATGATAAAAACATTACAAGGTAAATTCATTCTCTCATTTCATTGGCCATGATTTTTTTCTGACGTTTGCCAACATTTTAAAATCATATAAAATTGAAAATAAAAAAATTAAATTGTTCACAATTGTTGTTGTTTGAGATTGAAAATGAGAATGTGTGTGTGAGTTTGAGTTTTGATTTTAAAATTATATTGTTGGCAAACGTCAGACTGCCTCTCAATGGTTTTACCTTGTTATGTTTTTATCATGGAAGAAACTACCTGCAAAGAAATTCCCAAATGTCAATATGATTTTATATTAACTTCAAACTGACACATTGTTATACTAAAATGCCAACGTGTGGGCAAATTTATTGAATTTCTCTGAGTTTTGCACGAAGTTAAGAAATTTTTTTATGTTTTTTGTTGTATTATCAACAATATTTTTATCAAAAA
>NW_016183101.1:0-5668 GCF_001687245.7 Rhagoletis zephyria | reverse complement strand
AATTGCATAGCAAGTAATTAATTGAGCAGCATAAAAAAAAACCAATATGACGATGATGTCAACAATGGATATTTTCGATGTTGGTAAACTTTTATGAAAGGATGTGTTATCCTATTTAACAAAATTAAAAAAAAAAATGTTTGCAGCACGGCAAGTGTACTCTGACTCTAATAGGATTTTTTCCGTAGAATCCGCATGTGAAATTCGAAATTTTAGATTGGCTCCAGGTTTTGAGATGTTTTGACTTAATAGTGCCAAGATACTAATTTTTGGCATTTTTAAAATGTCTATAATGGAATAACGTGACCTGGCGGAATCTTTTGAATAATATGTAAAAAATTAACATTTCTCGTTTAGCACAAAAGGTAAAATTTTGACTTTTATAATAATTGTAAGTTATAAAAACAAGTGTAAATAAGTTAATAGTTAAAAAAATATTTTTAAAGCAAAATTTCTTAATACGAATGAAATCGGACAATAAATACGGTTTTACCAAATATCTAGACTCCTGCGCCACCTACCGGCAGAATTTTTTGTGGAGTTTTTTCTTTTGATGTAATTAACATACGTTCTAAATATGAAGTAAATTCTATTATAAATACGGGNATTTTAAAGCGGTTGCCAAATAATAGAGAATATTTTTTTGGGAGAGTTGCCACCTTTCTCAGAAATTAAAGTCATACAATTAATAAGCTAAATAAACTATTGGAAAATTGGTTCCAAAACGATTTATTTTAAAAGTATTTTTTTGTGAGGTTGCCACCTGTTGATATTTTAATATCGACTAATTAATTAGTTGAATAAAATATCACTACTTTGTGGTTGTAGAAAACGATTAAAGTACTTTTTTTTTGCGAAAATATTCTTTAGGAAAGTTGCCATATGTACAAAAAGTTAAAATCAGTTAAAAAAGTAGACGAAATATTTTGATTGGGGTAACAAACGAGAAATTGTTTTAGAAAGTTGTAGATATTTCTAAAATACCTTTGCCGAGGGTTGCCATCAGTTGATTTAAGAAAACACAGAATCAGAACTTCGCGGCCATTTTAGGCAAATATGTTTCTGCTTACATACACAAATAATATATATTACAAAAAGTAGCCAAATTGACCTACAAATAAGTAAGAACAGGACTTTTTTTTGTGGTGGACCTTGCTGGAATCGCCCATAAACATATAAAGTTTATGCTGCCTAGGAGGTGAATGGAGTGTTTTCGATTCAAGTCTTACAGCAAAAACGCTGAAAATTACGATTTTATATTTTTAAAATTGAACAGTTTTCTGGCTTAGTTTTCCGGTGAATTCCTATTTTTTTAATGCAGTAAAAATTTCATCTAACATGCTTGCAAACGCCTTTCACTCGAAATATATGTACACCAAAAACCGAAATGCATATAGAAAAATCTGGTTAGTCAACTATTTTAATTGCACAGACTACTTTGTAAACTTAAAAAGCCTGCAGTTATTTTTCTTGTACATACAAACGTACGTACTACCATCTCTGTGCAACCATACATCTTAGTTTTCTACTCAATTAGCCTGCCAACTTGACAACCTGCCCGTCAGGTAAGATTCTTTTCAAAGCCTAACCTACCCAAAGTAGTTTACCCAATCGCTTTTCTCTTTTCATTTACATCAAGCTCAAGCAATTACAGCAGTAGCTTTTACATAAATATACATATACACACATACACGCCTGTGTATGTGAAACATGACCTGCGTTTTGACACCTTTTTGTTGCTTTTTCTTTGTTTACCCAACAGCACTCTTGCTGTTGAATACAAACTATTATTCGCCTTTTGTGTACCTCTCTTTGACTTTTGTTGCTGGCAATTACATACATATGTACATAGTATAACAACAGCTCAAAGGTCCTTCACCTTTCCACGTCTGCTGAAGCATTCGCCTGTAGAGCTTGCATTGCACACCAAGAACCTAGCGATAAGCAATCATGCAAACCACGTAGCTTAGTTGAAATAGTGTTGCACATACATGCATAATACATACATACATACACATTTACGAGTATAGGTAGTCAAAAGCAATATTAAAGGATGTTGTAACTACATAGTGTTTGTTTTTGTGGTTAGTCTGTGAAATGAGGCATCTAACTTTGAATGGTTCGCACACATTTTAAGCTAACAACAGGTGTAGTCGATTAACTAAGCTTAAAAGCGGATTAATATGCACACATACAAGCAAAAATTAAAAACTCGTATTTACATACAATATGTAGATAATAAAGGTTTATGCAGAACTTTGCTCTGTAATTGAGGTTTTATTGCTGAGCTAAATACTTTATTAAATTTTTACATTGTAGTCAATCTAGTACGATTTAATAGCGGACACGACAAAAAGTCGAACGGTCCTAAAGGAAAGTACTAATTTGTTTACAAAAATGCAATGAATAACATTTCCAAAAAGTGCTATCGCTGAGCTCTAATTCCGAACTCCAATTTAACGAAAAAGCGACAGAATAAGGGTGAGAAGATAGCGGTGGTGGTTGGGCTATACTACGACTAGGATTAAGATTAAGATTAAGGTTGGGATTAAGATTAAAATTAAGATTAAGATTAAGATTAGGACTGAGATTAATGTTAAGGTTAAGATTAAGATTAAGATTAAGATTAAGATTAAGTTTAAGATTAAGATTTAGGTTAAGATTAGATAAGATTAAGATTAATATTAAGCTTAAGATTTAGATTAAGAATAACACTAAAATAAGGGTTGAGATTAAGAAGAAGATGATGATTAATATTAAGATGAAAGTTAATTGTAGGTTTAGGATTAAGATTAAGATTAATATTAAGATGAAGATTA
This sequence comes from Rhagoletis zephyria, assembly GCF_001687245.7. Taxonomy (NCBI): domain Eukaryota; kingdom Metazoa; phylum Arthropoda; class Insecta; order Diptera; family Tephritidae; genus Rhagoletis; species Rhagoletis zephyria. The sequence continues at coordinate 2,849 of NW_016183101.1, read as the reverse complement.
ATACAAAGATTACAATGAAGATTATTAAGATTAATACTAAGATTTAGATTAAGTTTAAGATTACGACTAAGATTAAGGTTAAGATTAAAATGAATACGAAGGTGGAAATTAAGATTAATAAATTGATACGATTAAGATTAGGATATATCAAGATTGAAATTGAGGTTAGGATTCAGATTAAGGTTAAGATTAAGATTAAAATTAAGATTACTAACGTGGGCTTTGTACCTATGTCACTCAAGTATTACTATGCCTTCCTATGTATTCGCATATGGCGCAATAACTGCAAAACTTTTATCTTCCTGACTTATTTGTTAGGCATCATTCATTATGCGTTTATGAATTACTCTATGATTCATTAGAAATAGTAGTTTCACGGCTAGTAGTTCTTTCTCTAGCCGGGAACACAATAACATAAAGCTCTTGACCACACTCTTGATCACACTATCACAAAAAATCAATTGATTATTAAACTATGTGAGCATTTGTATGGAAAAGTAGTCAGTCACGTTAGGGTGGTACTTAAAATATCAACATCTAATTTGTGTATTCGGGCACCCATTCATTTTGTTCTAGGTACAAAATAAAGTTAAATACAATTTTTTTAAACGTTTTAGGTCTCTGCCAAGGTTGGAAACAAATATATTTTTTTTGATTGTAAAAATTTGGAGAAAATTTAGACTTTGCATCTGATAAATTTCACATATTATTGAAACTTATTCACATAAATTCATAAACTTGCTGTGTTATACTAGGTGGTCAAAATCAAAATTTTTTCAAACTTTTACGATTTAAAATAAACACATTTTTTCAAACTCTGGTAACGACCGTCTTAAACTATTTTCTAAATTTTGAAATCTTCGTAGATGTATTTATTTTATGCGTAAAACAAAACAAAGAGGTGTCCCATTATATTTATATTTTCAGGACCACCCTATTGCTTACGTATTTTTATAAGAAAATAAGTATTTGCGAGTAACAAGTATATACATTTTTTAAATCATGCATTCATGATTTGATTGCGTTGGCTTTGAATTTAATTCCATTTACTTTTATTGCACTCCGCCAACCGCACACTTCACACTTTGCCGACCGCCATAAAAAAGAGAACTATACAATTCATAACAACAAAAATAGCAGTAGTTAAAAGTATAAATAAATATTTGAAATGGACGACGAACGCCAGCAGCTAACCGGTGGGAGGAAATAAAAATAGAGGAAAAGATGTAGAGGCAAAAATAAGCTATGGCAAAAATATAAGAAAAAAAAATCACTCAAAATGCTATCCTGCTCATAAATTAACAATAAATTCTGGCTACCACAAGTGCCGCACTTGCAAGCAAGATAGCAGCCATAAACCATACAACAACAACAACAACTATAAAGAATAAGTAGCCACAACCACAAGAAACTGCCAACATCCAAACAACAGTTACTGAGCTCGGCAAGCTGAGGCACTTGGAAGGCACTCACCACGTCTCCTGTGCTAGTTAGTTGTTGGGTTGGACATTGTGTTCCTGAAGCGTACACTGACTAGCAAAACGAAGCTGTGTTGCCACTTTTGTGGTTGCCATTGTTGTTGCAACAACTGCCGAATTATTGCCACTCAAGCATTTTGCCGCCGCTACTGGTGATCCGTTGGCTGTTATGGTTTACCAAAATTTACTGCCACAAACGATGCAGATGCTGTTGGTTTTGTTGTTTTTATTGACGGACTACGCACACTTACGCTCAACTTGAGTCATTTAAGGCTAGCGGCCATTGGCAGCGATGGCAGCAGCAGTTGGCACCTACAGCGTATTTGTTTTACTTCCGCTATTTCACTCTGCGTAACTTCCTGTGTATGCGTATTTACCGAGGTATATCTAAGTGCAACAACAAGTGCTTACATAGATATTTATATACTTAGGAGAATGGACTTAAATAATTTTATAACTATTTGTGTGTGCAAGATTGGTATAAGAAAAACTTTAATAACTGAACGAACACTCTTCCGACTTAGACTTGTGAAGAATCATACCCACACTGCTAGAGCAGTTTCTTCGCAAGAAATATGCTTTATTAAGTTGATACGTTGAGAAGTGTCAAGAAGCTGCAGAGAAAAAAATGCCGCCTACCGAATCACGCTGCGATCAGCCGTAATGCGAGCTATGTGGAGCCACAAAAAGGAACTGGAGAAGAATCGAAGACGTATTTGCCGCAATTAGAGGAGGTAGGCCAAAATACGTTAGTGCGAAGAGCTTGAAATGTTGGCGAACAGGAAAAGTGCCCGAAAAGTTTACCAGAGAAGTAGGCAAAAGGTTTCAATACCAGGGCGAACTCTTGTAAGAACAACAATGGCGACTTAGGGACTAAAGTTCAGATCATACTTAAAATATGGAGGGAGGACTTTTCCACGCCTCTGCATGGTAGTTGTGGAGTAGATGAACCCGAGCCCCGAGTCGATGATGATGGAGTTGCTGTTTCACCACCTGAAAAAAACAAAGCTGCTGGAGCTGACAGCCTCCCAGCTGAGCTATTCAAGTACAGAGGCGGGGAGTTTATAAGGTACATGCATCAATTCTTATGCAGAATATGGTCATATGAACGCATGACCGACGACTGAAATTTAAGTGTGCTCTGGTCAATCCACAAAAAAGGCGACCTCGCCATTCGCGCCAGCCTTCTAAGCATTGATTGCAAGGTCTTATCGAGTATATTGTATGGAAGACTAAAGCCCTCTGTCAATTAACTCATTGGGCCTTATAGGTATGGCTTTAGACTTGGAAAATTCACCATAGACGAGGTATTCACAATACGTCAAATCTTGGAAAAGACCTGCGAGAAAAGGAACGACTCTCACCACCTAT
>NW_016183100.1:0-5668 GCF_001687245.7 Rhagoletis zephyria | reverse complement strand
TTTTTGCTGTTGATTACAAACACTACTTAGAGCTGCAAGTGATTGTGCTTGCTGTTGTCACTGCCATAGTTGCAGCAGCCGGCCAGCCAGCTAACAACTGGCCAACTCAATGAGTGGACTATGAGACTTTGAGTGCCACCATGGAGGGCTTAAGCAGGTTTAGTAGTAGCAGGGCGCGAATCTCGCCACACAGCACACAGCACACAGCACCCAGCCTAAGCGATCTGCTTACACACCGATATCAGTTTTATGGGTGGCCCATATGTCAAGGGCCATAAAGTAGAAAATTATCACCTTTTAAATTGAAGAATCCAAACAAATTGAAACGGATATCGTGTTTAAGTGCTATCGACATCATTTCTATTAGCCGGAATACGACACGCAGCGACCAAAAGGATAAAAAGAAAAAAAACAAATGAAACAAAAACACACAGCCACACAAATATCTGATGCCAGCGGGCAGACAAGGCGATGGATAACACATGTACTTACTCAGGTCATGCCATGCTATGCAGATGTGAGTTACATATGTATATGTATGTCAGTGATGGACATAAGTAAATACTTTTGTATTTAAAGTACAAGTTTGGGTACTTAGTACTCACTAACTTAGTACTTAGAAATGTGTAAATACCCAAGTAAAAAAAAATAGGTATTTAGGAGCTTTTAGATACTAANGTACTTACTCAGGTCATGCCATGCTATGCAGATGTGAGTTACATATGTATGTATGTATATGTCAGTGATGGACATAAGTAAATACTTTTGTATTTAAAGTATAAGTTTGGGTACTTAGTACTCACTAACTTAGTACTTAGAGATGTCTAAATACCCAAGTAAAAAGAAAAATAGGTATTTAGGGGCTTTTAGATACTAGNCATATGTATATGTATGTCAGTGATGGACATAAGTAAATACTTTTGTATTTAAAGTACAAGTTTGGGTACTTAGTACTCACTAACTTAGTACTTAGAAATGTGTAAATACCCAAGTAAAAAAAAATAGGTATTTAGGAGCTTTTAGATACTAATGTATGTACAAAAAATGGTAGTAGTAAGCAGGCGCTAAAGTAAGAATGTATTTAGTAGAGGGCTAAATATTTTCAAGCTACATACTTTATGATTTAGGAGAAATTTTAAAAATTAGCAACTTAACTTACACTCACCTAAACTTACCTTACCACAATTAACTTCACCTCTACTCAAATAAGATCACCACACACAAACTCCCACACCTCATCCTACCACATCTATGTATATTCACAATCACCACCACCAACTGAACTCATCACACTCGTTCTCATCACAACTCACCTTAACCCACCATACCTCAATTTGGGAACTATTTTGGGATTTTATAGACTACTTCTAGATTCCCCGAACTATTTCGTGATTTTCGGACCTATTTCGGAAACTTCGTGGCGTATATCGATTTTGATATGGATAGATTTACAGATTATACAATCGATAGATATATTTATTGATATTTTTTGTCGATATATTTATCGATAATTGTAACGCTATTTGTATCGATATATTTATCGATATAAGTCGATATATTTATCGTTATTTTTTTCGATATATATATTAATCGATATTTTAATCGACTTTTTAAGCGATATTTATATAAATATTTGTTTCGATGTATTTATCGACATATTTGTGGATATTTATCGTTATAATTAGTCACGAAAAACCCGAAATAGTCCCTAGAATCTTAAAAATCTGGACGCAGCATCCAAAATCTCGAAATAGTACCGAAAATACCAAAAATTCTAGAAACCTCTTAATAGTCCCGAAAACCCCGAAATAGTTCCTAGAATACCGAACATCGTGAAATAGTCCCTAGAATCCCGAAGTAGTTCATAAAATTCCAAAAAAGTCTCGGAAATCCCGAAATAGTGCCGAAAGTCGTAAAAATCCGAAGCAGTTTCGAGAATCCAGAAATAATCCCCACAATCCCTTTAATAAAAATCTCGAAAATTCTGAGAAAGTCCCAAAAATGCCGGAGTAGCCCTGTAAATACCGAAATAGTCTCTAAAATCTCTATATATTCTCGATAATCCTAGACATCCCAAAGCTGTCTCGAAAATTATAAAATAGTGTTGAAAATCCCGAAATATCAAATTTTTACTCTGAGTAAATAATAAGTATTTAGTACTTAGTGAAGCCATAAATACTAACTACTTTTGTGTCCAGTTTTTGATAAAGACTAAGTCGCTCAATACTTTGGAACGCGGTAGTTAGTGAGGGCAAAGTCTCAAAGTACTTCTGCACCCGATGTTTCATTAACTTAAACTAACTAAGTACTTTTAAATTAGATAAGTATATANAGAGGGCTAAATATTTTCAAGCTACATACTTTATGATTTAGGAGAAATTTAAAAAATTAGCAACTTAACTTACACTCACCTAAACTTACCTTACCACAATTAACTTCACCTCTACTCAAATGAGATCACCACACACAAACTCCCACACCTCATGCTACCACATCTATGTATATTCACAATCACCACAACTGAACTCATCACACACGTTCTCATCACAACTCACCTTAACCCACCATACCTCAATTTGGGAACTATTTTGGGATTTTAGAGACTACTTCTAGATTCCCCGAACTATTTCGCGATTTTCGGACCTATTTCGGAAACTTCGTTGCATATATCGATTTTGATATCGATAAATTTGCAGATTATACAATCGATAGATATATTTATTGATATTTTTTGTCGATATATTTATCGACATATTTGTGGATATTTGTCGTTATAATTAGTCTCGAAAAACCCGAAATAGTCCCTAGAATCTTAAAAATCTCGAGGCAGCATCCAAAATGTAGAAATAGTACCGAGAATACCAAAAATTCTAGAAACCCCTTAATAGTCCCGAAATAGTTCCTAGAATACCGAACATCGTGAAATAGTCCCCAGAATCCCGAAGTAGCTCTGAACACTCCAAAGAAGACTCGGAGATCACGAAATAGTCCCGAAAGTCGTAAAAACCTGAAGCAGTTTCGAGAATCCAGAAATAGTCCCCATAATCCCTTTAATAAAAATCTCGAAAATTCTGGGAAAGTCCCAAAAATGCCAGAGTAGCCCCGTAGATACCGAAATAGTCTCTAAAATCTCTATATATTCTCGATAATTCTAGCCAAAGCTGTCTCGAAAGTTATAAAATAGTGTTGACAATTCCGAAATATCAAATTTTTACTCTGAGTAAATAATAAGTATTTAGTACTTAGTGAAGCCATAAATACTAACTACTTTTGTATCCAGTTTTTGATAAAGACTAAGTCTCTCAATACTTTGGAACGCGGTAGTTAGTGAGGGCAAAGTCTCAAAGTACTTCTGTACGCGGTGTTTCATTAACTTAAACTAACTAAGTACTTTTAAATTAGATAAGTATATGGCGTTGCGAAAATAAGTAAATACTAGCATACTGGGTATTTAGTACCATCCAAAATTAAGTATTGACCGTTGCGAAAATAAGTAAATACTAGCATACTGGGTATTTAGTACCATCCAAAATTAAGTATTGACCGTTGCGAAAATAAGTAAATACTAGCATACTGGGTATTTAGTACCATCCAAAATACTTAAGTAAATTGTACTTTGGTATTTACCACAACAGAAATACCTAAATACTTTTGTATTTAGTATTTATGTAATACTTGGTAAATACAATTTTGCCCATCACTGATACGTATGTATGTATGAGTNAGTAAATTGTACTTTGGTATTTACCACAACAGAAATACCTAAATACTTTTATATTTAGTACTTATCTAATACTTAGTAAATACAATTTTGCCCATCACTGATACGTATATGTATGTGGNGCGAAAATAAGTAAATACTAGCATACTGGGTATTTAGTACCATCCAAAATACTTAAGTAAATTGTACTTTGGTATTTACCACAACAGAAATACCTAAATACTTTTGTATTTAGTATTTATGTAATACTTGGTAAATACAATTTTGCCCATCACTGATACGTATGTATGTATGAGTGGTGGGGGGAGATACAGGGAGAGTGCGCGCGCATGCGCCGCCATCGCATACATTTCACACATATCGGCTTGTATGTACAAGTTGTAAAAGAGCATTTGTGTACAATAAGACACAAAGTGCGACAAGCCAATTAAAAGTATAAAAACTCAACGCGTGGGCTTGCCAATTTTAACGTTGCCGTGGTTAGTTTTGCTGCCATTGCCGCTGCCATGCCATTGATGCAAAAGAAGCAACGGTGCTGGTGACGATGATGGTGCTGGTTGAGACGATGTCGCTCTTAAAANAGTATAAAAACTCAACGCGTGGGCTTGCCAATTTTAACGTTGCCGTGGTTAGTTTTGCTGCCATTGCCGCTGCCANGTGCGCGCGCATGCGCCGCCATCGCATACATTTCACACATATCGGCTTGTATGTACAAGTTGTAAAAGAGCATTTGTGTACAATAAGACACAAAGTGCGACAAGCCAATTAAAAGTATAAAAACTCAACGCGTGGGCTTGCCAATTTTAACGTTGCCGTGGTTGCTTTTGCTGCCATTGATGCAAAAGAAGCAACGGTGCTGGTGACGATGATGGTGCTGGTTGAGACGATGTCGCTCTTAAAATCGCCTGGGTGAGTTGCATTGGCTGGTGGCTGTCGATGGTAGAAGCAATTGTCGTTGCTGGCCGTTGAAGCGCTGTGTTGTTGCACCACACACTAAGTTATCAAAATCAACAACAACAACAACAACAAAGAGACCAATGTGGCAAGCGCAACAACAGCGACAATGACTATTTTAGNATCGCCTGGGTGAGTTGCATTGGCTGGTGGCTGTCGATGGTAGAAGCAATGTCGTTGCTGGCCGTTGAAGCGCTGTGTTGTTGCACCACACACTAAGTTATCAAAATCAACAACAACAAAAAGACCAATGTGGCAAGCGCAACAACAGCGACAATGACTATTTTAATATTAAAAACAAACAAACATACGCACAATCAAACACATACAAACTATATAATAGCAGGGCGTATGCGCGCACGATTTGGACGGACACATAAGCAAACACACGCACGCGTATGTAAGCATACATACATATAAGCATGTTCAATTCAGTATCTCGAATTAGCTAAAGGTGTAGGCCGTACAGCGGCATCAAATTCGCAGCAGGACCCGTGTCGAACCGCAGATAAAACAAGATATTTGCGCCAAGTCTACATACGTTCCGCACCGCGTCCCACTCACCCAACAGCGCACGCGCGCGCCTGCTGGCCGGCTGGCCTGCTGCTCAATTGCTGCCATCAACAGTACATATGTACATACATATAAATACAGCTTAACATGATCATCCCGGCTAAGCGTGCGCTTTGCGACATCGGACACCTAAGTGCATATCCATTGGCGCACTCGCTCGCGCCCTGCGTTGCTGCGTTGCGCGTTGCCGTCTGTGCAGCGCGGCCCGTTTAAGGATATTACATTGAGAAGCAGCTGTTTGCAGTTGCATTCATTACGCAAACGCTCTGTCAATATTTGACATTCATATAAAATTATGTTTTCTGCATATGCGTCGCTGTGGTATGGCATTTATGCGGTTTAGCCATTTGGTGGTTGGTGGCACATCATTAAAAAAGTTATGATTCTTCTTACTTTCATAGATCGCATTTCTTTGTATTT
>NW_016183098.1:0-5668 GCF_001687245.7 Rhagoletis zephyria | reverse complement strand
CCGCGATTTGCGCGGGATGACCAAGTTAAATAAAAGCTTATAAAAAGACATTTTTTTTGCAAATTTTCAAAACAATAAAGTAAGTATTTTTTTTAATAAAATTATTGTAAATTTCAAACATAATTAAGTTTATATTTCATTTTGAAGGTTAACAAATTAGATAAGCAGGCTGCCTGGGAGGATGTTTTGAAAAAAGCCCAATCCCTGTAACTGGCCCAAAAAACATGGACCTATGNAAAATTTCAAGTCTCTAACTTGTCGGGAAGTCAGTTTAAAATCGATTGGAAATTTCCGCGATTTGCGCGGGATGACCAAGTTAAATAAAAGCTTATAAAAAGACATTTTTTTTGCAAATTTTCAAAACAATAAAGTAAGTATTTTTTTTAATAAAATTATTGTAAATTTCAAACATAATTAAGTTTATATTTCATTTTGAAGGTTAACAAATTAGATAAGCAGGCTGCCTGGGAGGATGTTTTGAAAAAAGCCCAATCCCTGTAACTGGCCCAAAAAACATGGACCTATGCGAGGGACAGTTTGTTTGGGCTCTGGAAGAGCCGGACATTGGTAAGTACAACAATTTATTGCCTACACATAGCAAATATTTATATTTGCCTCATTTGTTACTGTTGGAATTTCTATTAATTCTTATATTGTGCAATGCTAATAACCAGGGAACGGATTTTATGGAAATTGCCTTTTTTTTCTGCTAAAGAGATAGAGTATATTCGATTAAGAATGTCCACGATTTAGCTTTCCCTGATTCCATATATACACATTTGATGTTGCGTTTTTTTGCCTTTTTTAAAATATTTGCCTTTTTTAATATATTTGCCTTTTTTGCCTTTTCTACCTTTAGAAAAGTGATTATAGCATTACCAATTTTTAAGATTAAAAAAATATACACATGCCCATGCGGCTTGTAGAAGCGCAGGGACTTCTTGCCAAATTGGTGTTAGAAAAATTCAAAGCCGTTTTCTCAGCTAACGTAGGCTTGGAGACAATAACGGGTGTGGATAAAATTGTAGAAGGTGAGGAAAACGCCCCTATTCCTGATAATATGAACGTTTCAAACGTTATATATTTAAATTGGGCTCCACTTGTATCAACTTACGTCGAGCGCACATTTAGTACATTCAAGGCATTTCTTCGCGAAAATCGAATGAAAATGCTGCCAGAAAACTTCAAAATACATCTTGTGGTTCAGTGTTACTACAACTATACAGATTAAAGTTTTATGAGTTAGAAACTCGAAAGGATAAAATAGTCAAAGACTCAAAGTACAAATTTTTCATATAATGAAACTAGTTCATAGTTTTTCTCTTTTTACTTGTAATATAAACATTTCTAAAATAAATGTACTTTTTGACTGTTCTTCGTATTTTCTGTCTTTTTTTAGTGCCCTATTTAGCTTTTTTTGCAAAACCTAGTGCCTTTTCCTGCCTTTTTCGCTATTTTGTTTTGGCTTTTTTTGCCTTTTTTGCAATACCTATTGTCTTTTCCTGCCTTTTTCGCTATTTTATTTTACCTTTCCCAGCCTATTTCGTTATTTTATTTTGCCTTTTTTATAGGTTTTTAGGTCCTAAAAAGCCGTTCCCTGCTAATAACTAACAAGCATCTTGTTGACAACAACAACACAAATCGTTATCATAGACATTGTTGTTGTGAGTTAACAGTGCGCTCAATAAACAACTCTTGCTGATTAGAAGAACGGGTATATGCACAATATAATTATTTGCTATATGTACTGTAAAAATATACCGTAAGTATTTGAATAGGCAAATATTCATTTAGCGTATGTATGTATGTACCTTGTACATACAGTGGCCTAATAAAGTTTAAATACACCTCGCTGGCATGAAATATATTGTTCTGATTATTATATTTGAAAATAAGCTAATATTTTTATTTCTTTTTATTTTTATTTTGTTAATTTGCAGAGTAAAAGGGATAACGCCCGAAAAACTGGATCCAGAGGGGGGAAGGACAGCGTTATGGATGAAGCTGACTTGGCCGTCCTCGATATTCTGGAATCAGACTCAGCTGTGGTAGATGGATTAAATTCGCCAGTAAGTTATGGAAACTCAGAAAACCTACCATCAGCTGAGTGTGATTTCAGAGTATTGATGGCAGAAGAAACACCTGCCAATCCCCCTCCAAGCCCAAGGAAAAGGAAGAGCTCTACCAAGTTTCCAAGTGAAACTTTGGATAGAGAGAAAAAATGTTGGCTGGAGCTCCTTGAGGTTGAGGTTTACTACAGAAAACTTCAATGCCTGAAATTGGAGAGGGAGCTCCAACTTCCCCCCTCTGCCATAACCCGCGAAATTGCAGCGGCAGAAACGGAAAATATTTCGCGTTCGCGGTTGTTTATTGAGGAGTTTTGAGTTTTTTATGTATTATTATTTTTATTTTCCCATTTAGTATTTGTTTATTTTTTTATGTTTTTNGTTGTTAATTGAGGAGTTTTGAGTTTTTTATGTATTATTATTTTTATTTTCCCATTTAGTATTTGTTTATTTTTTTATGTTTTTTATTTAAAAATAAAAAATAAAGGAATTTGATATTTTTACTTTCTATATTGAAAATTGGGTTACATAAAACTTGTTACTGTTAATCTCAAACCCCAAAACAAACAACGCTTTTTCAGTGAAAAAAGATCATCGGCAAAGGACCACTTTTATTTCACTTTAATGGTTGGTATAAGGAGAAGTATTGCATTAGTGAAGTAACCCTTTCCCTTCCACTCGCATGATCTATATTATTAAGGGCATCATTTTCTTCTTCAGCACTTTCATCTAATTCCCCGATTTCATTGTCAGTGTCTTCAAAGGGGTGCATGTTTAAGATGGCACAAACAATGACTATCTTTCCTGCAAACTCAGGCCTCAGTCGCAAATAATTTAGACACGGGAATCTCTTTTTAAGAATGCCAAAACTATTTTCAATTATGCGCCGTGTTTTTTTTGTGGCAACTATTGAAAGCCTCTTCAGCAGGGTTATCGGGATTTCGGCGTAATGGTGGTATCAACCAGTTTTTTTAGCCCGTAACCACTATCACCCAAAACAACAGCAACCGGAAATGGTCTCCATCCATTGTCAAATCTTTGACTTACAGCCGAATTCCGTAACACCCTTGAGTCATGAACGCTGCCCGGCCAACTTGCATTTACACTGTAAAATGTGTAGTCTGGCCCGCATATCATCATCACATTCAATGAGTGGTTTCCATTCCGGTCCACATATCCTTCCTCGTGTAATGTAGGCGCATCAATTTTAATGATTGTGCCATCCACGCAACCACACACACAAGGGAATCCACCCATCATAAAAAACTTTTCAGCAATACCACTGACATCTTCGGGCCATCGCACTGTGTTTTGTAATAAAACGTCTATTATAATGTCGACAACTCTATTGATGGTTCTGCAAACATGCATAGCTGCAACTCCATGGTACTGGCAAGCATTTCCGAGCCAATGCAAGCACAGTAGCAGTTGATTTTCAGCCGCAAAGCATGACTGCGCTGTGCTCTATTTTGTCTCCAACTTTATTTAAAAGGAAATCAACTTGGATTTGATTTAAAAGGAAACACTCTTTAAAATTAAAATTTTGTAGTCCCGAAAAATTAATTCGGTCCCTATAATTTCTAGTTATAACCGCGTCTTCACTATTTTCGAACAAAAACTCACGTCGCACAGTGCTTCCCTTTCATATAAAATTTGGGCAAAAATAGAATTATGGACGGATTTAAATGAAAATTCGCTTCTAAGTAAAATTGAGGACGCTAAATTCAAAAATGCAATTGGTTTTTGGATAACTGAGGTGTGAAATGACAGGGCTCGGCCTGTAGATGTGCAATAAAGTTTTTTATTTTTGAAAAGGGTTGCCACCTGTTACAAATTTTATTAAAATTATTTAAAAAAATAAATGAATTAGATATTACAATATGGGTATCAATTGAACTAGTTTTGAAAATACTTTACCTCTAAATGACACGCAGGAGTGCCACATGTTTTAAAAATCAAATTCTCTTTAATTAAGAGAATAAGGTAACTGAAATATGTATATAAATATGAGTATCAGACAAATGAAAAAATTTGACATATTTAGCAAGAAATAAATGGAGAGTAAAAACATTCTTGAGTTAGTTTAAAAGTCCAGTAATTTAAAAGGAATGTAATCAGAACAAATCACTGATCGACAATGTATGTATTTGTAATAAAACAACAAATACGATGGCGTAATCCTATGGCTTGACGTAATTATTATTTTAGTTTAACTAAATTCGACTTTACAAACAGGTGGCAACCCTATTCGTAATATTTTTAAGTTAAAACCTTGTTAAACCTCTTTCATCTATTTCAATTACCTAATTCCTTTAATTCGAGTGGAACTTGATTTTTTAAACAGGTGGCAACTCTCTACATGTAGCTAATACACATTTCGATTGATACCCATCTCTTAATAATTCATTTAACTTATAAAAAAATGTGTATCTAATTTTTTAACAAACTAATTTTTAAACAGGTGGCAACTCTCTACATGTAGCTAATACACATTTCGATTGATACCCATCTCTTAATAATTCATTTAACTTATAAAAAAATGTGTATCTAATTTTTTAACAAACTAATTTTTAAACAGGTGGCAACTCTCTACATGTAGCTAATACACATTTCGATTGATACCCATCTCTTAATAATTCATTTAACTTATAAAAAAATGTGTATCTAATTTTTTAACAAACTAATTTTTAAACAGGTGGCAACTCTCTACATGTAGCTAATACACATTTCGATTGATACCCATCTCTTAATAATTCATTTAACTTATAAAAAAATGTGTATCTAATTTTTTAACAAACTAATTTTTAAACAGGTGGCAACTCTTAAAAAAAAATAAACTTTTTATTGTCTACAGGTCAAGCTTTTTAATCTGATACTTCATTTTTGAAAATGGAACGAATTGTGCAGACCTCAAGGCACTGACAAAAAAAGAAAAAATTATTTTATGCATTAGCGAAAAACGCATTACTTCAGAAAGTGCAAAAAATGAGCAGGTTTTTATTTCTTTTTATGAAAGCTAAAAACCCGTTCTATTTTATAAAATAATAAAAAGTAACCTAGTCTTACATGTATTTTTTATTCATTCCATTAAAATTTAGCATTTTTTGTAATTTTGCATAAATTTTTTTTTTTTTTTTTTTGGAACACCACAGTCACCTTTTGTATTTAATTTTATTCCAAAATTTTAATTGCTGTAATTCTCGTCTATCTATATTTAAACAAGAAACGTCAAACCAATATTTTATTTTAAAGAATATATCTTTGAAATTTTTTTCTGTGAAGAGCTTACGCATGGCTATACTCTTATTAAAATTCTTAGTTTAAAATTTGTCGACTTTAGTGGCTTCCTGGCGGCATATAATTAATTTTTTAGGGAAATGTCTACTCAATTCTTTTTAGTGGATAAATTGTCTTTACAAAAATGCCAAATAAGTTCACATTGCAGATAACGAATTTTTCGATTTTTGCCCACTTAGGCGGCACTGTGCGTCGTAACATTTTTAAAGCTTGACTAGTTATAACCAGTGTTGCCGCGAATCATTTTTAGCGGTACCCAAATTCCGTTAAAAAAAGGGCTAAAAAAGAGCTAAAAAAGTCGTTGT
>NW_016183095.1:0-5669 GCF_001687245.7 Rhagoletis zephyria | reverse complement strand
TTTAAATTTTTGTGTGTTTGTATGTACATGTGCAAGTATGTACATTAGATTGGCTCACCAAAAAAAGTTGCGATTTTTCCGCCGGGATTACAAAACTTATTATAAATATTTTGAGACGTCCGCCGAAATTTTTCGGAAAAATATTAAGATTTAAGCGAGCTGAAATACCTAAAAAAATTGATTTTATGAATAAAAATAGTTTCCTAAAGAACTTTTTGAAAAAAATCCTCTCAGATGACAAAACAGATTAGGTTTAAAAAATGAAAATATTTAAACATCTGAAAAAAGTTAAAAAACAGCAGCAAAAATCTCATTATTTATTACGATTCCGTTAATTTTTTTTTTTTTTAATTTTATAAAAATATTTTTGTGCAAATTTTTTAAGCTTAAACCATTTTGTCATTTCAGGGGATTTTTTTAAAAAACATCTTTAAGAAAATATTTTTGTTCATAAAAACTCCATTTTTTAGGTATTCTCAAATCGGTCCAGCTCGCTTAAATCTTAATATTTTTCCGAAATATTTTGGTGGTCGTCTTATAATGTAATAGATTTTATAATTTCAATGGAAAAACAGTACCGATTTTTTTGTTATATGGGGAGTGACGCAGTCTAATGCACATATGTATGTAGGCATTTACGCTTTTCCCTTTGTTTCATTTCCATTCGCTTTGCTTTGTTGCAATAGCAGATAATAGTAAGTCGCGCGCGTGTGAGCGCGTGGGTGAGTGTGCGATTGCGAGCGCAACGGGTGATCCGGCTATAAATGGTTGGGATTTTTGCTTTACCCGCTTGTTGGAGTGACACAAAAGATTTTCCATGTTTCGAGTGATGGATTAGTGTGTTGACATGGTGTTGCTGTGGTTCAACTTTGCGTATGGAGTAGTAATGTGGCGCGTTGTAGTTGTTTGCTTTGTTTTTTTTTTTATCGTATTTTTGTGCTTTTGTTTTTGTCCTTAGTTTGCATTTGCAGTTTGACTGTTATGGTAGTTTTTTGTGGGCTTCCACCCACTGAAGACTAGTTAAAGGATTATTTTGACATTGGATTTGTCATTTCTCAGCTTGATGAGGGCGACTAAGGAGTTTTTGATTATTTTGTCTTGCTTCTTATTGTTTTTGTTATGGGTCTGAAAGGGGCCCGGAAAGGTCAGCAACTAGTTGATTATGTAGATGAGACGCTATACCTATGTACGTATGTATATGGAAATACGATATTAATAAAAACTCCAATTTCGATATTGTAAGTTCAACAGGAAATCGATAGTAATATCTACTGAAAAGCAAAAAAGTATCCAAGAAATAAAAATAATGCAACTTCCAATAATCAGCTTCATTGCGAGAGTGCCGAATGCAAGACGTTTTTCGAGAGTCGAATCGTATCGACAATTTAATGTCATTGCCTAAAATTTCCACTCGACTAGTATATTAAAACGGAAAAACTTGGCTTAGTTAATTCAGCACGATAGTAGACAATGCCAATGTTGTCGAGTCGTTCAATTGAACCTAAATAATTTACGACTTACGCAATGAGGCTGATTTATTGTAAAGCCTACTATGCACTATGCTCAGATTTTCTGCTATCAGATTGTTCTTGTTTTGTTGTATTCGCGAATTTCATTGCATACTTTCAGGTCAGTTAACCACAAATTCCAATACAAACATTTACCAAATGCCAGAAATTCCTTTCAGTTTGCCACAACATCGCCATTCAGAAGAGTGTGTCTGCGTACATCAGTGTTGCAATGCAACGCATGCAGCTGGCACCAGCTTAATGTGGCAAAATACACAAATCTTCCACTTCGAATGCTCCATTTACCTAATTCGACGTTGGCAATAAAATTTTGCCAGATTGACTGCGCTTTAGTTTTGGCCGCGAAGTGCGCATTACGCAGAGTTTTTAAATACTTCTTCTTGTAGTTGTGCGGGAGGAGCATACATATGTACAATGTACATATATACATACATATTTAATGGGCAGTCCTATACGAATTTTCAGTTAGACGCGAAAATTACGAAATTAATCTCTTTTATTGTACGACGAGCTTCGGATGCTGGCAGACAGAAAAGTGGCCCGAAAAGGCAGCATTCGAATGGTTTCAATACCGTGGTTAGTGCCTGTAACAGACGTCTTAAGCGCACATGAGAACACTTCTAAATACTTATGAATGGCGACACCAGTCACGCCTTTGACAAAAGAACCCACCCCGCCAAAACGTGGTGATAACAGGAATGATCAAAAAAGAGAGCCCCCCAAGCTGCCGGTATACCGAGTTTACCCGATAGTCAAAAAGGGGGACCATGCTGTTTAACAAAATTATCGCCGGGTAAGCTTTCTATAAATTGCTTATAAAGTTCTATCGACGATACTGTGTGAAAGTCTGAACCACTTGACTGGGCCTTATCATTTTGGCTTCCAACCTAGTAAGTCCAACATAGACCAGATATTCACAGTTCATCAAATCTTGGAAAAGACTCTTGATAAGTAAATCGACACACTCCACTTTTTTCATATTAAAATCACAAAAAGAAGCTGTCTCTATGTTTTATACCAGGCGACTATCTGTCGTGCGATTCCTTCAATAGGATATTGAAAAGTAGTGAGAAGTTCAGAAGTAGAGACCTCTATCGATGAACCAAAATCACACCTTACAACTCCATTTTATATTGCGCAGAAGCGTGATTGATGTTGAAAGCAAGATGAGAAATTTTTGGAGGGATTCCGAGGCTATTCTATGCAAGATCTATGGCCTGTTCGTGCGGTCGAGGGGTACCGAAGAAGATGGAGCGACTGACTATACGATACTGGAAATATTAGGCCAGCCCTGCCTTGGACATGTCGCACGTATTGATAATAAAGCTCCGCTGAAGATATCCTTCGACTCGCAGCCAATGGATGAACTACGAAAGCAAGGGCGTCCACGAACACAATGGAAGAACCAACTGCAAAGGGCATGAGGCGCAACTTCTCAATGGAGAGAGGCAATTAGCAAAGTTTTTTTTTGGTTTTGGTCCGAACAGTGGACCTAACTAGAAGCAGTAGTTCGGTTCGGTTCGTATTCAGCCATATAAAGTGATGTTCCTTCGCATATTTATAACTCCAATCAAAGTATACCACCTACTCGTATGTAGTATGTATAGACGTTTATCTATATTATATATGTACCTAAGAGATGTTCTTTATTGCTTCACGGTCTACTAGAAATGTTATACATGTTTTGAACCACCACTCAACGCTTGGAAAAGCGAAAGTACTTAAACATAGCTGTGTACATACATATGTATACGTATCTAACGTATGTATGTATATGCGTGTCGTGGTGGCCGCTAGTGGTTGTAAGCCTGCGCGTGCTTCCTTGCGCCACAATCATAACGGAGTTTTACACGTTGCGGTTATGTGGCGCTTAATGAGTTTTTTGTTGCGGTTTTTAAACCAATTTTTGTGCCATTTGGGAGTTTGTATTTGTTTTTGTGGCTTTACAAGCAAACACACCGACATACATATGTATGAACTTTATAGAGAAATTGGTTTTGATTTTCGGCAGCAGCGCGAGAATGCTAAGTGAAGCGGACAAAAACTAATCACATGGAATTTACACAATTGCCCACTAATGTAGCCGCTATTTGTTAGCCTCGATGTGGTTATTGCTATTGTTGTTACATTTTCATGCTGTGGCCACGGCTGCCATGAACAATGAAAATTTGGCAAAAATGTAGGTAAATGTACACTTATTTGTGGCGTGCAATGGGGCCCCGGAGTTCTGCATAATTATCAGTTGCCATTCGACCTGATATGCGCCGAATGTTTGTAAATGTGTAAGTGTGTGTTTTTTTTGGTATTCTTTGTGTATGAAATTTAAAACAAAATTTTGCTTTTCTCTCTCTGCATTTGGCGAATTTAGGCTTTAACTTCAACTGCAGCTTCATTTATCTACATAAATATGTACATGAATCATTTGAACAAATACATATGTATCTACATATGTATGCCTTACAGGACACACTGCCAACCAACCTGCAGTGTGTGCGCACCTTGCTAAGTGTAAGTGATGCAAATTTACTACGACTACCTTCAGCTTGTCTCCTGCCTTCGTTTATTTTCCATAAAATCCTCAATACATTGCATTTATTTTTATTGTTGTTGTTTGCATTGTTATTGACGCTGCTTGCCATTGTTGCTATTGTTGCTGTTATTGCTTGTATCGCTGCGGTCGTGCTCTACATTCCGCACTGCAGCCACCTTAATTAGGTTAACGCCTCAACCAAATGATCAGGTTTGCGCTTTGTTGCATTTTCCTACGCCACTTCGCTTGCTTCTGCGCCCACCGCCGCCACTAATACTTCTCGCCGCGTCTGTGCTGCGACTTTTCCTAACGTAAATACATACATACATAGATACATATGTGTGTATGTGTGTATATAGTTTCGTTGTGAATTTGCGCGGTATTGTTTTACGGCGCCGCATTGCAACTGAGTTGTATTTGTTTTTGTTGCTTTCGGTCCATTCGTGTGGCGGCATTCAATTTAAATGCAATTATTCAGCAGTTTAAACTAATTTTGCCGCGTTCATGTTGTTTGCCGTTAATCGATTTTTAAGTGGCCACATTTTATTGCTGTGGCGCGGAAAATGTGAATTTGTATTTTTTTCCTCATCTAACATTGTTAGCTATGTACATAAGTGGTAGTAGAAAGAGAGAGCGAGGATGGCAAAATGAGGTGGTTTAGGATATTTTTGTAGAAAATGGGCCAAAATTATTTTTGCGTTTTAGATAAAGCCATGGATGAGTTAAGCAACAAGTCTCTATGCAGTCAGAATTACATTAAAATGGACGTGAATTTGGTAATAAATATGTAGAAACAAGTAGGCTGCCACTTGTATAAGGCTTTCACGTATTTCTAAGTTCTAAAAGAGGAGGCTTTCCCTTTAAACTTTAAACTTTTTATATAACGATTCAATGAAGACTATGGTTTCAGGGTATGTGTACATGTCGAATATGCGACGAAAAAGAATGACGAAGTGTCTAAAGATATCTTTTATGATCACTTGGATCTAAAAATCCCAGGGTATGCGGGTCAGGAAAGTCCACGACGAAACATCACGGCCGTTAAATGATAGTCCCTGTAAACACAGAACCACGACAAGACCGGGCGTAACATGAGCTACGTTGGATTGATGTACTCAGCAGATAAGAAGTCCGATATGTATTTTCCATTTTAAAAGGGAATAGGCCGAAATTGGGATTGGATGGAGCGTAAAATGCTGAGCTACAGTAGAAACTAAAGAAAATTGTATTAGAAAGTTAGGCGATTTACGGAAGGTTTCAGGCTAAAAATCGAAATCACGGTGAGTTAGTCTCCGATGTCCAAAGTACTACTGGATAAGCGCCGACTGCTGGCGGCAATTGGCTCTTTCAAGCCTTTAAAGTCCCGTGGACTGGATGGCATCATTCCTGCGCAGCTACAAAAGGCTGTGGACGTCTAGTGCCGCCGGCTTAAGGTATTGGCCCAATGCACGCTTGCTTTGCTTGCTTTGCTTACTTTAGTTTGCTTTGCTTTACTTTGAAGGAAGTGAAGTAAAGCTGCCACTAGGCCTACTTTCATACATTTTAGTAGATTTTAAAAATAGTTTGACAGTTCTCAAAGCCAAGCAAGCAAAGCAAGCGTGCATTGGGCC
>NW_016183094.1:0-5670 GCF_001687245.7 Rhagoletis zephyria | reverse complement strand
GTCCATTGGACCTTGAACTACCTGTTGCTATTAAGTGAAGGTTAATTCCATGCATTTTACAAAATTCACGGAACTCCGAGCTAGCAAAACATCTTCCCTGATCCGCTATGATACGAACAGGAGCACCAAATAATGAAACAGAATAATTCACGGCACGAATACTACTGGCAGTATCGATGTGCGAAGTGTGGTACAAAGTCACAAACTTCGTGAATGCATCAACCAATACAAACACATACTCTTTCTTATCATTTTTTCCACTAAGCTTGCCTGTGGCATCTATATGTACTGTATGCCAAGGTATTGGAACTTTTGGTATAGGGTGAAGCTCAGCTTGTAACTTTCCCGAGTGTGACTTAGAAATCTTGCATGTAATGNATTTGTTTGTAAATTTTGTCATATTTTCAAACCAATATATTTCATATAATTTTTCAAGCGTTTTTTCCCATCCCAGATGCATCAATGATTTATGTGTTGTGTTTACCAAAGACCACTTCAGTGCTCTAGGAAGTATGGGTAAACATCTGGTCTTACCGTAGCGTTGTATTTTACGGTGCAATATCCCAAGACGAAACTCATAAGTTTTACATAAATCATTGTTAACTTTTTCTTCCTTAAGGTCGGTTACCAATTTCACAATCTCAGGATCGCGTTGCTGTTCAGCCAACAACCAGTCTTTGGTAAATTCTGCAAAGTTTACCTCTTTTTGTTGTATCTTCGGAGGATTCGATACGGGCTTAGGAGGCAGNTAAACATTTGGTCTTACCGTAGCGTTGTATTTTACGGTGCAATATCCCAAGACGAAACTCATAAGTTTTACATAAATCATTGTTAACTTTTTCTTCCTTAAGGTCGGTTACCAATTTCACAATCTCAGGATCGCGTTGCTGTTCAGCCAACAACCAGTCTTTGGTAAATTCTGCAAAGTTTACCTCTTTTTGTTGTATCTTCGGAGGATTCGATACGGGCTTAGGAGGCAGTGGATTTCTCGAAAAGAAATCTACATGACACATTCGATTTCCGTTTCTATGAATAATGTCAAAGTCAAACGCTTGTAGAAAAGCCCACCACCTATGTACTCTAGGAGTCAAATCTAACTTAGTGCGAGANTTTGCTGTCTGTTACTACAGTAAACTTTCGCCCGTGCAGATAATGCCTGAAATGTTTTATTGCATTAACAACTGCAAGAGTTTCTAACTCATAAGAATGGTATCTCGATTCTGCGGCAGTCGTACTTTTACTGAAATATGCAACCACATGAAGCTTGTCATCGTTTTTTTGCATGAGGACTGCACCATACCCTATCGAGCTTGCATCAGTGTGCAACTCAATGGGAAAATTTGGGTCAAATATGGTTAGAACAGGAGTATTTGTAAGAACAGAGATCACCTTTTTTCTTATAGATTCATGGGAAGATTTCCAATCAAGATGTGTCTTAGTAATACTAGTCAAACTGTACAATGGCGCCATTATTTGTGAAAATTTTGGGATAAACTGTCGGAAATATGAGGCCAATCCTATAAATTGTCGCAACTGAGTAATAGATTGTGGAGGAGGTAAAGCTACTAATGCTTCAATTTTTTTCGGATTTGACCTAATTTCCCCTTTACTTACTTCATATCCCAAATACTAAATTTTTTTCTTCATAAAGCAGCACTTCTTACTGTTAAGAGAAAAACCAGCCTTGACCAGCGTATTTAAAACATTTTCTATCCTTTCTAAACTTTCGCTTATGTCTTCATTTCCTAAAACCAAGATATCATCCATGTATACTACAACATAAGTATTAACAAGCTCTCCAAGAACTTTCATTACACTACGTTGGAACACTGCGGGAGCATTGCGTAATCCAAATGGCATAGCAAGGTACTCAAAATGACCCTCAGGTGTCACGAAAGCANCCATTTCCTAAAACCAGGATATCATCCATGTATACTAGAACATAAGTATTAACAAGCTCTCCAAGAACTTTCATTACACTACGTTGGAATACTGCGGGAGCATTGCGTAATCCAAATGGCATAGCAAGGTACTCAAAATGACCCTCAGGTGTCACGAAGGCGGTCTTTTCAATTGAGTCAGAATGAACTGGTATTTGGTGATATCCACTTGCCATATCTAAAGTAGTAAAATAGTGACAGCCATGCAGTCGATTAATCTGATCGGATATTAAAGGTAATGGAAATCTGTCCGGAACTGTGTTANGCAAGGTACTCAAAATTACCCTCAGGTGTCACGAAGGCGGTCTTTTCAATTGAGTCAGAATGAACTGGTATTTGGTGATATCCACTTGCCATATCTAAAGTAGTAAAATAGTGACAGCCATGCAGTCGATTAATCTGATCGGATATTAAAGGTAATGGAAATCTGTCCGGAACTGTGTTATCATTCAATTCCCGATAATCAACACACATTCGGTCCGATCCATCTTTTTTCTTGATCAGCAAAATAGGACTTGAAAATGGAGAACAACTAGGTCGAATTACATTTGTTTTTAACAATTCGTCAACTTTATTTCGAACGATTCTACGCTCTTCAGGGCTCATCCTGTAAGGTCGTCTGCAAACTGTCTTGTTTGGATCTTTCAGACGAATTTTCATGGGTTCTATATTTGAAGAACTACAGGGAGTGCTTTCTGTGAATTTGTCTCTAAATTTATTCAAGATTTCTATCAACTTCGTTTTGTGCTCAACTGGAATGTCAGTATCAATGTCATCAAAGTCTAAGTCAACGTTTTTAATTTCGCAAACATTTACTTCAGCATTATCTATTTCGCAAAACTGCAAAGTTTTTAAAGTCATTTTCACACATATACTTTGTGTCAAAATTTCACAACCAATCATAATATTGTATTTCAAAAAATTATCAGGTAAAATATCGAATAGAATTTGTAATTTTACGTTATCAATTTCTACAAACGTTAAAATTTGTAAGGAGCTCTTTACACTCGTTTGTCCAATGTCAGTCATTGTGACGACATTATTGATTCGTTTGCCACAAACTTTGGAAATAATTGACTCTTTCATTAATGAGCATTCTGCTCCAGAGTCATAATAAAATTTATAGAGCTCACCTGACTGACGCAAACTACCTGAAGGAATCTTCAATAAGCATATATCTACACGTCGACCTGAGGACCCACTGGATTTACTACTCAGTTCTTTTCCTTTTGATATAGTAGGACATCGTGACGCATAGTGACCAGATTCGCGACAGCGAAAGCAGATAACATTTGTTGCAGTCGGAGTTGATAACTTCTTATCTAGAGGCTTGTTGCTTGAAGAATTCTGCTGGGCTGATGTTTTAAAGTTGAGTCGACATGCTGAAGCCTTGTGGCCAATCTTACCGCAATTGTAGCATTTGATATAATCATATCCTTCTTCATGTTCATTTCTAATTGGCGTAAATTTTCTCTTTAATAGTGGCATTGCTTTCAATTCCCGCGTCAACTGATTCCTTGTGGAAATATTGGTGGTAAATGCAAGACGGTGAATACGTGGCTCGAATTGGGCAATATGTGCCAACGCAGTTGAAACAGCAATTTGTTCAGTTGTTAATTTTTCTAGTTTTAGACTGAGTGAAGTGACTAGCGCTGCTGCATACGACGCCAAACAGTCGCCATCCTTTGGTTTGCTGCTCTGTATTTGAATCATAAACGCAGCTGGTGTCTCAGAAAAACTAAATCTAGCGATGAATAGCTCCTTGAAATCGTTTCAAGACATTTGTGGAAACGCTACTTGAGATAACCATGTAGCAGCTGGTCCCTTCAAGGCTTGAGTGAGCGATAACATCAATGCAGAACCTTGTAATGTGTGTCCTTCCATGACTATATCGGCCGTAGATATCCAGGCATGTGCGTTTGAATCACCATCAGGATCAAACTTAGGTAACTGTATCCTGTCACTATTTGGAGCTTTAAGCGTTTTTATCAACTCCAAGAATTGTTTGTTTTGTTGTTCATACAACATTTTCCATTTTTCACTCTCACATTCACTATTAAGTAAGGCATTGGGCACATGCTCCACTTCTGATGTCGGGTTCTCCATAAATCTCGTTTATCGTTTACGCGTATATGCAGCGATTCGCTAGTGGCTACACTCCTTTCAACCAACGTTCACCTTTTGTTTCAAAAAACCAACTCTATCCTCCAAACTCATTTTCCTTCGTTCTAATCAAAAGCCTACTTTTTATATTTGGCTTCGCGTAGCCTACCAAGTTTTATTCTTTAAGCAAGTGTTTTCTTAATCAAGTGTTTTTCTAAACAAGTGCTTTTCTAACCAAGTGTACCACCTTTGTTTCGCTCAAGCAATACATCATTGCTTGGCATATACATACATCATATCTCCGACATACATATATTTGTATGTATGTACATGTGTATGAAAATTAAATCATTCAGAGTTTCAACAAAAAAAGTAACAAGAAAAAGTAAAAAGTTGAACAAATCCAAATTGGACACAAAATGCTTGTATCACCATTCAGATTAGTACGACTACTGTGATCTGCAAAGCAATCTGTGCAAAGTTTAAAATGATAGACCGAGCTTCTCTTCCGATTGGCGGCGATTTATGTTATTCTGCCTTTACTCATTTTTGTTGTTTGTGAAAATTTCAGTCGCCTTTTCAATTAAAACAGCAAGTGCGCCATCCATATCAAAACAGTTGTTCTGCGGCGATGGTACACAANCTTTACTCATTTTTGTTGTTAGTGAAAATTTCAGTCGCCTTTTCAGTTAAAACAGCAAGTGCGCCATCCATATCAAAACAGTTGTTCTGCGGCGATGGTACACAAACAACCCCAATTCCTCATCGCAAGCCTGTTGGCGCTCAACCGCGGCGGTCCGCGTTTGCGCGCCACTATTGAAAAACCTAAGAAGCTGAGACTATATAATAGATTTTGTAATCCCGGCGGAAAAACCACAACTTTTTTTGATGATGCAGTCTAATGTACACACATACATATGTATTAAATATATGCATTAAAATTTGTTAATTTCAATTTCTTCTTATAATAAAGGAAACAAATATTTAGTTAAATGTTATCATATTAGTTTTTTTAGAACAGGGGGTATTGGATGTAACCTAAAATGGAGAAAAGAACCACAATAAAGACGAAATAATGCCCGCGGGCTTATCGGAAGGGAAATAATGCCCACCGGCAAAAGGCAATAAAGCCCGCGGGCTTAATTTCTTTTCCGGAAAGCCCGCGGCCATTATTGCTCTTTCGCTAAAGAAATAAAGCCCGCTGGCTTTATTGCCTTTTATTGGTGGGCGCTATTTCCCCTTCGAAATGGAAATAAACGTCCACGGGCTTTATTTCATTTTTTTTAGGAAACAAAGCCCACGGACATTATTTCCGCGGGCGTTATTGCACTCAACCCTAATATACCGCATTTAACAGCTACTAAAGTGTTTATCGGTGGAGTGCAATAAGGCCCGCGGAAATAACACCCATGGGCTTTATATCCCAAAAAAATATAAATAAAGCCCATCGGCGTTATTTCCATTGCGAAGGGGAAATAGCGTCCACCAATAAAAGGCAATAAAGCCCGCGGGCTTTATTTCCTTTGCGAAAGAGCAAGAATGGCCACGGGCTTTATTTCTCAAAGAAAAGGAAATAACGCCCGCTTGATTTATTTCATGAAAAAGGAAATAAAGCCCCTGTTTAGGC
>NW_016183093.1:0-5671 GCF_001687245.7 Rhagoletis zephyria | reverse complement strand
CCTCAAGTCGCTGGCCGGCAGCACTTGGGGCAAGGATAAAGAAACGTTATTGGCAACATACCAAGGCAATTGACCGGCCGGTTCTAAACTATGCAGCGCCCGTGTGGTCGCCTGGGAAGAGGAGGACGGCACTACGAACAGCGACCGGAAGCCTCCTGATGACGCCTCAACACCACCTACACGACGAGGCCCAGCTGCTCCCAGTCAAGGAGCATAACACAGTGCTCTGCCAGCAGTTCCTTGTGGCGAGCCACAGAGGTGGCCATCCCAGCAAACAGCTGCTTGCAGAAGAGCCCTCGCCAAGGCACGTCAGGAGGCATCGCTACGAACTGACGCGACGAAGTTCAGAGGTTCATTAAACAACCTCTGGACCCGTCAGCCTACCGACAGACCCGGCGGCAGAGCGGCATTCACAGGGAGTCAGTCTCAAGTTATGTAGACTGCCGCCCTGTGAATGGCGTTCTGGGCATACAACTACCGGACGTGGACTGGACAGAACGTTGACGTATGAACCGACCCGAGCGGTGCTTGGTAACCGCTACAACAACAACAACAACAACAAGCTATTAAGGGTGAGCGTTGGAAAAATGGGTCCAAGGAATACTGTGCTGTAGTCACCCTAGATGTAAAAAATCCTTTTAACTCGTTGAGCTGGTCGCATATTATAAATGCGTTGAAAAATATTCGTTCGTACACCACAGTATTTAATTAATATAATTAACAGTTATCTATCAAATAGAGTTTTGTCCTGCAACACGGAAAGAGGCAAAGTAAGCTATAGAATCTCCAGAGGAGTTCCCCAAGGTTCCGGCCTTGGCCCACTTTTGTGGATCATAGCCTGCGATGGCGTATTGCGTTTACCCATTCCAAAAGGAGTTAAAATAATTGGCTATGCCGATGACATCGCTTTGGTTGTTGTGGCTTTCAAAATGCTTCCAAAATAGTCATCAACTGGCTTCAAGCGAGGGAGCTGAACTTAGCAATCGAGAAAACAGAAGGTGTATTCATAACAAGTAGGAAGAAAAAAGAGACCGCAACCTTGAATATAAACGGGTATGTCTTTGATATATTACCAGCAGTGAGGTATCTGGGTGTAATGATTGATGCAAGGTTATCTTACAAAGTTCACATTGAAATGGTAAGTACAAAAGCGGCAAAAGTTCACTGATGGCAAATGTAGGCGGTCCAAGTCAAAATCGCTGAAAACTGCTAACGAAAGTTACTGAGTCAGTTATAATGTACGCAGCAAAAGTCCTATGCTAAGCTTGTAAACTCTGTTTTCCGTCTTGGTGCCCTTCGCGTTTGCAGCGCTTTCCGGACAGTTTCGCATGATGCAGCCTGCGTCATAGCTGATATTATGCCTGCCGATTTGTTGGCTAACGAAATCCAGCGTACCTATATGACGGCCCGAACAAAAGGTAGAGCCCTCTCAAAACCCGAGATCGCGGCCGAACGCCAAATAAGCCTCTCACTATGGCAGCAACGCTGGGCCTCGTCTTCCTCTGGACGTTGGACTTTCCGAATTATTCCGAGCATCGAAGCTTGCCTATACAGATCGCATGGCGAAGTTGCTTTTTATATGACTCATTTACTTAGTGGCCACGTCTGCTTTCGACCGTACCTGCACTATTATGTTCACGATGACTCAACGGCATGTACTACATGTGAAAATGTCTCGGGACCGCTGAACACGTACTTTTCGATTTCTCATCGTTTTCATTAGAAAGAGAGAGATGAAATACATTGACTCAAGAGGGCCTGAGTACGGATAATATCATTGAACATAGGTTGAATGATAAAAAAGTATGGGGCACATTAAAGAATATAAGCAGAGATATAATGGCAAAGCTAAGGATCAGAGAGCAACGCCGCCGCTTAGAAAGATGAAATAGTTGAAGTTGCTTGTGTACAAAATTTCTTATTTGATCTTATTCTTTGCTTTTTTTGCAGGTAAACCTTGTGAACCCCAAAACGCTCCTGAACCCCTAATCCCATTAGTGGATGGGGGATTAGGGAAAGGGCGGTATGACGTGCGGCATCTTTATGGCACGGTCTCACCCCGATGTAATACGCGAGTGGTTCTGGGGAGGCGGCTTTTGGAGAGTTTCGCACGGGCCACTTGATGGATAGTTTCCCTATCCCAACGTCCGTTAAAAAAACAACGTACCGGAACGATGCATAACGGACCCACGTCCAAATTTCCCTGCTGAAGCGGCTGTTCTAGCCGATGAGCGTGATAGCCTTCGTCGGGCAGATCCCGGAGATCCCCGTATCAGGGATCTGAACGCGGAGATTCGGTAACTAGTAAACGTACATAAGCGGAAGAACCGTGAGGTCACTGTCCAATCCGACGAAGCACGACGACAGAGTCGACATTTCTTTCGGCGCCCATGCTTCGTCGGACCCGGAGCGATGCGCGAGCTATTTTAGCCGGCAGTTCAAACTGCATCCTCCGGTGGACAAAGCCAAGCATCGAGTGACCAGAAGGCTGCACAAACTGCCAACCTGTGCCCCCTTGCTTTCACATGCCTACAAAACAATGGGTCCCGACGGAATATGCATGCTGATGCTGAAAACTTTGGGTCCTGCGGAGGTAGCGTACCTAACGGAGGTCCTCAATTTGTGACTGGCCACTCTCATCATCCCAGACATCTGGAAGGTGGGGAGAGTAGTCCCACTCCTTTCCCCGGTAGCGAAGACACTCGGGGCCTTCCTACTCCCGTATTTAACGAACCACCTGACCCAGCGAAGCATCAGCATTGTTTCCGTAAAGTGCACAGTACAACAACAGCACTTAACGCCATAAACACTCAGATAACTCGTGGCCTTAACCGTAACCGTCCCTGTGAGAGAACGATTCTAGTAGCGTTGGACTTGTCAAAGGCGTTTGACACTGTCAGCCTTTCCACGCTACTAGAAGATAAAGAGGCTTCCTCTCTCCCACGGAGGCTCAAACGGTGATCGGCAAATTATCTGAGTGGTCGACACTCGTCGGTAATATTTAGAGACAAATCGAGCAAACTCAGAAAAATAAAACAGGGGGTTCCACAGGGTAGTGTCCTTTCCCCNATCGAGCAAACTCAGAAAAATAAAACAGGGGTTCCACAGGGTGGTGTCCTTTCCCCGCTACTCTTCAACTTTTATATTTTAAAGCTCTCTCAACCACCAGAGAGTCTCGATTGTCTCTTACGCCGATTGCTCGATCATGGCGACTGGGAATTGAATTGATGACTTGTGTTCGAAAGTAAACGGGTATCTCTCCGAGCTTTCTCGCTTCTTCACTGCAAAGTGCCTAGCCCTCCCTTCGAAATCCTCTGCGACCTTGTTCACCACCTGGACGAAGGAGGTCACGCTACCGCTGGGAATTCACGTCGATGACACACCAATTCCGACGGTGAATAATTCCAAAATGCGCGGAGTAACATTCGACAGCCTGCTCTCCTTCTCTGCGCACGCAACCGCTATTGTCAATAAAGTACAGAGCCGCAACAAGGTCCTCAAGTCGCTAGCCGGCAGTACTTGGGGCAAAGACAAAGAAACGTTGCTGGCAACATACAAGGCAATAGGCCGGCCGGTTNAACATTCGACAGCCTGCTCTCCTTCTCTGCGCACGCAACCGCTATTGCCAATAAAGTACAGAGCCGCAACAAGGTCCCCAAGTCGCTGGCCGGCAGTACTTGGGGCAAAGACAAATAAACATTGCTGGAAACATACAAGGCAATAGGCCGGACGGTTTTAAATTACGCAGCACCAATGTGGTCGCCGGGGACTAGTAGGACGCAGTGGATGAAGCTACAGACGACTAAAAACACCGCACTTAGGACAGCGACTGGATGCCTTCTGATGCCGCCAGAACACCGCCTGCTTGTCGAGAGGAAAATGCTCCCAGTCAAGGAGCATAACATAATGCCCTACAAGCAGTTTCTGGTTGGGAGCCACAGATGTGGCCACCCAAACAGACAGCTGCTTGCAGAGGAGCCCTCGCCTAGGCACGTCAGAATTGTGTGCCGTGTATGCAGGTTTAATTCGATCGATTGATATATTCTTGGATTCTCCATTTATAAGTATTTTAAAAAACTTCAGATTTTTCTCAATAACTTCNTTTCTTGGAGTCTCCATTTATAAGTATTTTAAAAAACTTCAGATTTTTCTCAATAACTTCAAAAGGTCCCTCATAAGGGCAGCTTAAACCAAGTTTTTTATTCATAATTTTAACGAAAACCTGTTTACATGTCCTTAAACTGCTTGGCATAAACCATTTTTCCGAAGTAACATGATGTGATAAATTTGAACGAGACTTTTTAAAATAACTTTTTAATTTAGTTAAGAAATCTGTGTTATTGAAATCCTTCTGAGTATCAGTAACAAGTTCACCTGCTAATCGTAAATTTTGACCGTAAACAATTTCCGACGGAGTTGCCCCTAAATCTTCTTTAAAACAAGAACGCAAACCTACTAAAATTATCGGTAGTTCTTCTGACCAATTGTTTGATGTACCACGAGCAACAATGGAAGCTTTCAATTGCCGATGGAATCGTTCTATCATTCCATTTGCCTGAGGATGATATGCGGAAATTGTAATTAGCTCACTTCCAATATACTTCGCCAGTTCACGGAAGATGTTTGAGGTAAACTGAACTCCTTGGTCACTTGTAATATGAGTCGGTACCAAAAACGTGGGATAAAAAGATAAGCTTCAGGCCAACGCGTATTTCTATCAATGATTGTTAAGATACATCTAAATCCATTGGTAACGGACGTACAATATCTGTATTTATATGTTCAAATCTGCCCTTAGGAATTTCTATTTTTGAAACTGGAGACTTAACATGTCTAAAAACTTTGGACTTTTGACAATCAATACATGTTTTTGCCCATTCATTTACCTCTTTCCTCATAAAAGCCAGAAATATTTAGAAGTTAACAACCGCCGCGAAGCTCTGATACCCAATCCCAAGATGGTCGGTTCTACGTTACCGGATTGACTCGGAGCACCCACTCCGACCAAGGACCATTACCCCAGCAGCAACCCCCCATTGTTTTGCCAGGGAGCATGACCTACCGGCAAGTCTGCTCCGCATAGAGCAAAACCCCGGACCATGGACATGCAGTGCCTGCAACCGAAATATACACCACTCGTTCACCTCAGTCCGTTGTAACAGCTGCAATAACTGGTGTCATCTAAAAGCATGCTCAGGCCTCCGGCACCATAGGGAGTGGAGTGCTAACTTTGTTGCATCGTGCTGCAACAATCAACAGCAAGCCCAGCATTCCACACAAACAGCTGATTTATTATTTTTTATTGCCCAAATAATAGACAAAGCACGATTATAAGAAATGTAAACATAACAAAACTGTCAAAGCTAAACTTCAAAATAGGGGGATTGCCAGATGAATGTACGTAACCAATAGTTATTCAAGACACGAACCATCATATCGGTATAGACACGAATTGACAGGGCCACTATGAAAACGTTCAGACGGACATACGATAAAAGAATCGGTGGTCACATACCACATATTTTCTTTTTGGAATNGGGCCACTATGAAAACGCTCAGACGGACATACGATAAAAGAATCGGTGGTCACATACCACATATTTTCTTTTTGGAATTGGACACGGAGCGGACCACACTCATCAGCCCTCGCAAGAATGGAATTACAACCAAG
>NW_016183092.1:0-5671 GCF_001687245.7 Rhagoletis zephyria | reverse complement strand
TTAATGTTCGGCTCCGCCCGAACTTAGACTTTCTTACTTGTTTCAAATACATTCGGACAGGAAAGTCCACTTTTTGGAAGGGTTGTTTGATTGAATAAAAATATTTCCTTTGCGAAATCTTCCAACAAAAAAAAAAAACCAAAATTTTACTAATAATATTGTCAAAACGTGCGTAATGTGTTTACGAGAACAAAAAGTAACTGATTTTGGTATGTACGAGAAGAGATTACAGATTTTTGGAAGGGTAAGGCATATTTTTATTCGATCAAAAATAAATATTTATTTTAGTCGAATCCTACGAATCCTACGAAAAAAAGTTTTTTCCCCATATAAGATATAAGGAAAACTTCATTGTTAAATTGGGTTTGGAGACAAACCAGTTTGAGCATTATGCCACCTTCAGTTCAGTTCAGTTCAGCATTTTTCATTCGAATCCTTAATCTACAATTGCTTTTTTATTGGTTTAAGTTAAGGCGCTTTTTGAGCATTTTAAATAAGCTATTTATCAAAAACTTTTCACACGGATTTAAGTACAGAAATATGCTGGAAACACTTCAACTAAGCTAACTTAAACGGGGCAAGAATGCGGAAGTATAAAGATAGTAAAAGCCAGAAGCCAAAACAAAATAACGAAAAAAAGTACCGGAAACCAAACCAAAGATAAAAAAAAAACACAAAAACAACGAGTTTGTTGGGTCAAAAGCTGCATACCTTGTAAGCTATGAAATTTCACGCACAGACATTTCCACCACACGCGCCACAACTAACTACACATGCAACGGCAATGCACACACATTTGCGCATTTTTCCAGTGCCAAAGGACAATTTGCACAACAGGATGCAAGTAATGCGTATCAGAGAGGAAAAGAGACCAAAACAACAAAAAAAAAACGATAAAAGGCAAAAAAACGCAAAATCTCTCTTACACGAGTGCAGCATACCGACAGGCGCACAAAGCCAGTAAACCAGTAAACAATGGCTGAGTGCTGCTCAGCTGCTACAAAATGCACCAAAAAAAAAAGAAAAAAAGTAAACAACAAATAATAAAAAAAAACAACACAACAGAATTGCCAACCTTAAGTGAAAGGAGTTTCATATGAAATCATCACAATGCACTGCGGGACGGCTAGCGGCAATCAGACGCACGTGAGTGAAAAAAAAAATTGTAATAAAATCATAAATAAATAAACGAATGAAACGAGGCGGTATTTAACGAAGAAAAGTCTGTGGGCGCAAGGGCAGTTGAAAGAAGAAAAACTAACAATGCCAGCTCAAATGTCAACTCACGTGGCTGTGCGCCTGAAATTATGTAAAAAATTTAAGCAAATTTAAAGTGGAAAAAATCCCTTAACTGCAATATGCATTTATTATGCATTTGAAATGTTTTCCTTTCATTTATTTTCGTTCAAATGTTTTATGCGCCTCAGTGTATGCAATGAAATTTCAAAATAAATATTTTGTATTTAAACTTTCTAAATCTCTTTGGTATTTACCTAAATTTTGATGCCATTTTCATACACAAATGGACATGACAAAAATTGATGATTTAAACAAACGACTGAAAATAGGCAATAAAAATAAAATAGCACACACACACACAAATATAAGTATGTATGCAAGTGGTTATACATAAATAAATAAAGTGTATAAATTCGATTCACATAAAATATTTAAAAGCTCGAAAATGAAATGTAAGTGTTGCAATGTGCCTTTCAGCAAAAAACAAAAAAAAAAAAATACCTAAAAGTAGAAAGGACGGAGTGAGTATGAGGCATACATACATACAAATATAGAACTGTAGGAGATAAAGCAAAGAAATGAAAAGTGCAAACAAAATACTTTTACGATGTCCGTGGAAATAAACTGGGTATATTTTTGGGTTGGTGTGTAGTTGATGTCTAATCCATTGTGTGTAATGAAAAATGTGTCCGACTAAGCATTTTAAAGGCAAATAAAATGTGGCACACACACAAAGCACATACAACACATAAGCTAATGTTTGCCGAACGAAGAGCGAAGTAGTAAAATTCTAAATTTGCCAATTGGAATGCACAAACACATTTATCTCCATCCAGCAGCAGGAGCGGTGTTGCCGTTTTGGTAATTTTTTAAAAAAGTTGGTAAATTTGTGGTTTCTTTTTCGATTTTGGTAACTTTTTTGGATTAAGCGAGTCGATCTCTTGGGTGAAAGTGGATAATGAATAATCAGTTTCTTTCTCGCCCTTATATAGCAAGGAGCTATCCACGCCACTGCCACTGCACTGCAGCTAATTTGATAAATGTTTGTGGCAAAAACTAATTATGAAAAAACAAGCAGATTATTTAAAAAAACCTGTTTTTTTCAATTGATTGGCATATTATTTTCCATATTTTTGAAAAAAAATTAACCCTTGATGACCGAGGGGTCCAAAGGGGGAAACTTTTTAATTTGCGATTTTATTGAAAAGTTAAAGTAAGTGCTCCACAGATATTTTCAGTCCAATACTTCACTACCTCATCCCCTTGAGAATGCTCTTCTTGGTGAATGATATTTAGACGAACATCCGCACACCACCTTTTTGCTAGGTTAAGTTCTCTTTGAGAGAGCGCTCGCGAGCTTTCCTCTGGTGATAATACAGAATAGAGCGCTCAAAGCCTGAAAAGCTCTGCACGCACAAAAACATGGTGTGGCGTTCTAATTACCGATGTTTGACTTTAAAGATATTTGTTAGTGATTATGTCTCCTGCAATATACATATCGGCACCTGAAATGCAAAAAAGCCCTAACTAACTTATGGATTTAAGTAAAAAAATTTGTTCTGCAATTTTTTGTTGAGTTTGGTAACTTTTTGGGGGAATTTCGATCAAAAATACAAAAACATAGTGGCTACACTGGAGAGGAGCAGCAGCAGTAGCGACAGCAGAGTAAACATTCGATTTGCAGCATGTGCCAACAGCAACAAAGATAAAATTGAAAATAAAACCTGAAAATGAACAAATTACATCCGGAGCAATGGGTAAGGCAGTGGCAGTGCCAGTGGCAGCAAATGGACAACGGACTAGCACAGGGATAGATTAGTCGTAAAAATTACAGAATCAGATGCATAGGCAGACAGACAGATAGTCAAACGGACAGAGGGACAACTGGTTTGGTATGAATTTTAATCTACGAAGCTAATTAAATGCAACAATGAATCATGCAATGATGAAAATACAATATTTGAGAAAGAAATTAAAAAAAAAATTGCAAATAGTCAGAGGAGTTGTGTAGCTGGGGTTAAATAAACGAAGCAATTGAAGCAACAAATGTCAACTTCCGGTTCAAATGCTGTGCATCAAAGGGACCCACCCATTCAATGTGCAATGTGACCTTTTTTGCAATGATTTTTTTTTTTTAATGGGAAAAAAGTAAACGGTTTGATTGCAGGCAGTTATGAAGGTAAATAGGAACCAAAAAGCGGATAGTAAATAGAAAGAAGAAAAAAGAAAAATTAACAATTTGCAATGTTTGCAACTAGAAAAATGAAGTACTTAGAAAGGAAAAAATCAAAGTTTGAAGTTTTATGAAGTTTGAAATCGTTTTATTTATTGGTAAGTGTGTCTACTACAATCAAAGATATCTTCTTGTTATGGCTATGGATCTTCTGAGCTTATGGCAAAAATATTAGAGAATATTCTTTGATTATTATTTTCTTATTAAGCTAATAAAATTTAGAGCCCGATTTTTGAGTTTTTGTTTATATTAAATTTTTTAGTGCGAAATGCAAAGAATTTGGCAGTTTTGAGAAAGACCTCTTCTCCTGTCCTGTTTTATAAAAAAAAAACAAAATTGTTAAAAAAAATTTAATTTTTTTTTTAATTTTAGTTATCTATGCAATTTTATAGCCCATTAAGTTTTGGTGTAAATAAAGTACAAGTGTCAAGTGGCTAAAAACTCGCGTTGGTTTTTAATAATTGTATATATGTTTTGCTGACGTTTCTAGCACAAT
This sequence comes from Rhagoletis zephyria, assembly GCF_001687245.7. Classification (NCBI taxonomy): domain Eukaryota; kingdom Metazoa; phylum Arthropoda; class Insecta; order Diptera; family Tephritidae; genus Rhagoletis; species Rhagoletis zephyria. The sequence goes on along the minus strand of NW_016183092.1, from coordinate 1,703 downwards.
TTGCGCCTATGGAAGAAAATGCCTAGCAACGTCAGAAAAACATTTAAAATCAACACGAATTCTTAATTAATTCTTTTTTTTTTAATTTTTGAGTAAATTTTTTTTTTTAACATAAAATTTTTTTCCATTTTCATGAAATTTGTTTCAACTAGATTTTATTATGTAAAAGATTTCTACTTTCTCTGCACTTAGCTTTGGGCAATTGGGTCCTGCCTTCTAAATTTTACCACATAGTTTTCCTTTAAAAATGATCAAATCGGTTGAAAAATTATGGCTTTGGATTATTTTGAACAGTAAATTTCAGTTGTGGACCACTGTGTGTCGACGGTTTACTCTAGCAGTTCTGATCAGTGACACGAGGTAATAATTTAAATAATTTTTATTATAAATTTTGTTTGTGTTACACACGGCAAAAAGTATTGGCACAGAGATTTTTTTAGCAATATATCTATGCAAAAATTTGAATTTTATTTTTTTCGCAATTTCTTTTTCATATAAAAATATGGTAGATATTACAACAAAAAAAAACTAAAAATATCACTTCTAAACTTCTACTTCTTCAACTATTTATTAATTTTTTTTTTTATAATTTTACTGAGTATGCAGTTTTGTAACCCAAATGCAAAGGGTCGTGTTGATTTTGATTTGATTTATGAAAAATCAACAACACGGCTTTAAACTTGCACTTTACAATACCAAAAATTAATTGGCTACAAAATTGAGGCTGGATGTTCACTGATGAAACAAGGGTTGGTCGAGTTCAGAATTCCGTTAGCTACGATTCAAAATGTCTGTGAAATTCATAAAATATATTTTTAGGTCTTAGGTTTAAAAATATTCCGTATGTTAATGAATACGACACATATACAGTGGTGGAAAAATAAATAGGGACACGACAGTTTAACAGTTTTTTCCTATTTTTCTTTTGTTTTGATATTTATTATTTTTTATAAAAGTATAGCTCATAATCTAACAAAAACCATATAAACTCATATTTTAAACTTTGTGCAACAATTATAAAAATTCTGCGAAATTGCAACTAAATTTTGAACTTTTTAATCAGATTTTTTAGATTTTTTTATGCAGTTTTATAGCCCAAATTTTAGTAGAATAAAGTGCTAGTTTGAAGTTAATAGAAAATTTTGATGATTTTTGATAATTTTTATTCTGAATGAATTACGCACTTTTTCCATAAAAAAAAATTGCCAAAAATCAACGCAATTTTTTAGCAACTTATAACCTACACTTCATTCTACTATACTCATATAGTGTAAGACTACATACTCAAAAAAATTCTAGAAAATCTGATTAAAAAGTTGAAAATTTAGATGCAATTTTGCTGAATTTTTATAATTTTTGCACAGTGTTTTAAAGATGAATTTATATGACTTTTGCTAGATAATGAGCTAAAATTTTATAAAAAAAATAATATATATTAAAAAGCGAAAATACGCAAAATTTAAAAAAATGTGTCGCTAATTATTTTTCACAGCTGTTAAGTACTAGATATTGGCTACTGCGTTTTTTCAGACTTTTCTTCATTTCAGCAATTTGTATCATCAATCAATATTGAGTATTATTTCGACAAATTATGTCACTTGCCCTGACACCAATTGGCCCGCAGAACTTCCAATGGAAAAATATTCAGATAAATATATCTTCTTCTTCTCTTCTTTTTTGGCGCTGTAACCGCCTAAGCGATT
>NW_016183091.1:0-5671 GCF_001687245.7 Rhagoletis zephyria | reverse complement strand
TCAGCGTTGGAGCATTGGTTCACTAGCATAGTGACCAGTTATGTACGGAAGGTTTAAAACTACTTTCCAAAATAGAAAGCGGCATAGACTCTTTGTTTTAGCTCGACAGACTACTGCAGAGTTATGCAAGCAGAGCTCACAACTATGAAAGAGGCTGCTCTTTGGCTGGTCGACTCTTCTCTTAATTCCACTTTAGCCAATCAGCCATCAGTTCAATGCGGACAGAGCCCACTTGTAGTAAAAAACTGATCCAGTTTCGTCAAGAAAAACTCCTTCTCAGTCGAGCGACTAAAACATTCGCTACTCAGACATCGGAAGATTTGCCATAAAGGCTAATGAATTCCATCGTAAGTACCGATAAAAAAAATTCAAACTTCAACAAGGAATATGTTACTCATACGCCATGTACGAGTACGGCCATTTATGATATGGCGCATGAGTACGGTGACCATTCGTTCCGATTTTGGCGGGACAGTACCGATTTTGAGAAAATTGTCCCTCTGAATATTTTTTAAAGGTCGGAACGTATAAGTGTCCCGATTTTGCACATTTATACCGATTAAATCCCGATTTTAATTTAACAAGAGTCTCCCTGAACTTTGGCCCGAAAAAATATTTTTCGAACAAACATGGCAGCACTTTTGTTATAATTTTTTTGAATTCAGTGAAATTATAAAGAGTAAACTCATGGATATGAAAAGTACAAGCTGTTGATATATCGCACGTTTAATAATATAGAGACGTAATTCAAAATTTACGTTTTTGGAGATTTCATCACACAATTAATTTGCTTGATAAGGAGAACAAAAAAAAACTGCTCAGCCTAACAGATGACTAAACTTCCCAAAAATGGCGAAGATAGGTGTCTTTGGATCTGTATTTTGGTATACCAACTGTATGGACTTTGAATTAATTCTGTATATTATAAAACGTATATTGTTTGTATACATTTTTGTGATAATTTTTCAAGTTTTTTCTTTGTTTTATTTTAAATAAAACTGTATTAAAAGATGTTATGAGCTTTTATTCTAAAATCAAAATTGTTCGGATTCGATGTTTTCGAAATGTTCCGATTTTTATCTGGTCACTGGCTTTAATTTACAGAGGTGCTCACTTAAAAAGCACACTTTTATTTTTAAACAATTTCTTATAAAAAAATATAGTATATTCTATAACATAAACAATATAAGTCAGAGCTTAAAACTTCATGCACAGTTCAGGAAAATTTAACAAATTTCAAAAAAATTTCGTCAAAGTATTCAACATTTTTTCGATTTTTTAGAAATTTATTGGGTATGCAGTTCTATGGCCCATTCAATTGTAGTATAATAAAGTGCGGGTTTGAAAATTCTGAAAAATACCGTTGATTTTTTAGATTTTTTTTGTCGAGGCTGTTGTGCATTTGCTCCCATATAACGCATAAACAAAATCAATATTTTTTTGGAAGAAAATAAGCAACCACCTCAACAGAAAAATTCTCAAAAATCAACCTGTACAGTATTATACTAAAATTGAATAAGCTACAAAACTGCATACCCAATAAGTTTCTAAAAAATCTGAAAAAAGTTGATGCATTTTTTTTGAAATTTGTTAAATTTTCCCGAACTGTGCGGAAAGTTTTAAACTTTGACTTACTTATATGTTTTATGTTATAGAATCTACTATATTTTTATAAAAACATTTACGAAAAAATTTATCAAGTACAACATTGTGAATATTGTAAAAAATAAAGGTGTGCTATTTAGGTGAGCGCCACTGTATATGAAAAAATTACAAAAAAAAAAAAAACTGTTGTTATTTTTTAATTATTCCTTGGTAAAGTTTGAAGTTTTTTTCATTTTAAATGAAAATACCTTGGGAAAATGACCTGATCTACTAAAACGGTAATCAGTAAGCTACGATTCAATATTACGTTCAGGTCTTTCAGGGTTTTTTAAGCCATTTAAAAATTTGAGAAAGTAAATTTAATTTCTTATATTTGTTTTTTCTTGGACAATGATTTTGGATGTACCTAATGCAAAATCTAGTTATGAAATCTCGAAACATCTACATAAAAACTAATAATTTTAACGTTGTTTGTGACTAATTCGCCCACTGTGCAATAGTTGCAATTATTGTAGCTTATTGCCAGGACACGATTTCAAAAGAAACACTGGAGGTGAGAAGTTGGCTGTTTTGGTTTTTCTATGAACAGCGCATACACGAAAACACACACACACACACACATACTTACATCTAATTATAGCCTGTTTCATAGAGTGTGTATGAGTGGGAGTGCGAATCCTCGCCGCTGCTATTGTTATTGTTGCGGCATTGCTGACATGCCATGCTGCGAATCATTTCTATTACACCGAATTATTTTTTGCTATCGTTGCTGTGATGTTAAAGCTTGTTGGCAAGCAACCGTTGATTGTTTGCACTCTGTGCGTGTCTAATTTTTCGTTTTACGTTTTGGTTTCTTTTTTTAATTTTTCGGTTTATCGTTGCTCTTTTCCGTTTGCTGGTAATGTTGTTGTTGTAGCGGTTGTTGCCTTTGCTGGTTGTTTCGCGTCGACTTGCTACATGGCTGCGCATACATAAACAATTTGTGTTTAAAGTTTTTGCGCGGAAACGTTTTGTTGCCAAGTTAACGCACCGACAGCGGTGCTAAATAAGCGATTGTGTGGCTGGCAGCAAGCTATGTGGTAGCAAGCGAAGCGCATCGTCGGTGGCGCAAAGTCAGCGAGGCGGTAGTTGCATTGGTACACATGCTATGTCATAGTATCCTGTTGGTAATACATGTATTACGCAGGACGAGGCTTTTGTTAAGGACTTCACGGAAAATTTTGAATTATCTGTGTTTAATTTTCAACTAGTTTAGCTTTAGTTAGTTAAATCTTATAAGTTGTAAATTTTGATCAGTCATAATTTTAAAATAGTTTTTTTTTTTTTTTTTAAACTAGTTAGACCACACACACGTGTAATTCCGTGGTTTTGAGAAGCGGAACTCAATTGACTTGGGCTCCAATATAGTAGAGAGTAAACGGAAAAACCTGCACAGATTGTGATTTAAGAAGTTCCAAATTGCAAAAAAAATTTAACTAGAATTTTAAAAAGCCTTGCCGAAGCATTCGGAATCTGATATGTTCAGGCGAAATATTCTGCAACTAAGAGCTATACCGCGAAAATAAATTGCAAATTACAAAAAGTTGGCATACACTTTCACTATTAGAGCAGCTGACAACCGCTTTGTTTTCATAAATTCGCGACACCTACACATACTAGAATGCATCTCATGTTTTTTTTTTTATTTTATAGACATTTTTGGTAGCAACTTTTTAAATTTTTCAAATTATTGATATATAATGCAAAGATTGTTACATTGGTATTTAATAATATAATTTATTTAACATGAATTAGAAAGCAGCTGCTGACAAATACAATTTACAAATTTTCTTTTGTTTATGAAATTGTTCAAAAACTCGAAAATTTTGAACAAACATTTGAGCAGTTGAGCAATGAACGAGTTTCGAGTGAGTATCGAGCTACTCGCATTGCTCGATACCCGGGTATCTAGAGCTCTAATACGCGAACACATTTTTCACAACGAAACACGATTTTACGAACCATACGTAAATATAACGAAAGGGCTTTCGTAAGGCATTTTTTCAGTACAATTTACGAAATCTTACAAATCTCTGTACGAATAATTTTGTATATTGTAGGAAGGTATTCGTAATATTTATTTACGTATGGTTTTAAATTTACGAAATCTACAATTCTGTATTCGTACAATTTAGTTAATACTTTCGTATAAAGTTAGTAATGCAGAAACATGTTTTTTTAAATTCATACAACATACGACATACAATTCATAATATTTTCGTACAATATACTCAATTACCGGCAGTTTAATATTTCATCATATTTTTTGTATCGCGTGTCATTGCGGAATTAATTGGTGGCTGGCTGTGAAACGCATAATCTAATTTTAAACGTTTTAAAAAGGGGGTTGCTGCATAAAAATACAATACAAAATTAAATATTAAAGCTGTGGATATACTATGCATACAATGTTTTTAACATCGCCTACGCTGCGCCTTGCGCTGCAATGCGGGACTTGATAAATAGGCAATTTCATCAGTTACCTATCAACGGCAAACCTAAGCCAGGAGCACTACTTCATGAAATTAAAAGTAAGTACATGTATGACTTTTCACTGAAACTTGCTGTTCAGACGCCTTATAATTTTCCTTTAATTTATAGTCGTCAAGGAAACAAACATCGATGAAACTGCGAATCTGTCAAGTGCCTCTACATAAAAATATTATAATTTTTAAGAAAATAAAACCAGTATTTTTCATATTTTATATCTTATATATCTCATAGTTTAACACTTTGCATTCATATACTTTATTGAATGAAGCCTAAGCAATAAAAAAAATATATAGTATAGAAACTATTCGTATGCATATAAATAAAATACTTAAGTTTTATTATAGGTAAAATAACCTTTTTTATTAATTCTAAACTACAGTGTAGTCAGAAAATTCTTCACTTTCTTAGAACGTATGATTTCTTTTATTATTATTACACTTTAAAAAACATGAGTAAAATTATGGCACAAAAATTTCATTATATTTTAATCAATAATGCTAAGCGTTTTTGCAAAACGTTTTGTTAAACAAAAACGCCTAAGATTAACAATAAAAACAAAATAAAAGTGTTGTGTTATAATTCGAAATATTTTTTTTTTTTACAGTGTGGAGAATGAAAGCAAAATCGCACATACTACGAAACCAGCGCAGATTTTACGAAAGTAATTTCGCTAAAAATATACGAAATATTTCTGTGCATTTTACAAAAATTTCGTAAAAAAATAGAGAAATAGTACGAAATTTTTTAATAATAGTATGAAATTTGTTAGTAAATAGTACGTTAATACATTCGTAAAATGTACTAAAGGCATCAGATGCCTCATATTTTCGTAGTATGTACGAAAACGGTTTTGTACAATCAACGAAAACTTTGGTGGCTCAAAATGACGAAACATTTCGTAAGATTTACGCAAGTTTTTGTTATATTTACGCAGATTTTATTTTCAGTGTAAGTTAAGGCATTTCATTACGAAGTCAGCGGCAGAAAGAACGGCTACGTGGAAACCGAGTTTAAACCGAGAGACAATCTTTGTTTTTTTTTTTTTTCAATTCGCTGGTAACCCAAAGTGCGCTTGAAATTTTGGTTTCATTTCTGTGAATGTGTGCGTATATTGCGCGCGTGCATAAAAGGAACTCGCTAAAACCCACTATTAAAGTAGATTATTTCATCCTCACTCGTAGCTCCCTCAACAACTAAGTTTCCCCAAGCGAGATGGCGAGACATTGCAGTACTTTAAAATGCATTTGTATTTAAGTGTGGATGTGTTTATGCATATGTTTGCATTATGCAATACTAGCAACGTTGCGTAAAAAGCTGTTTAGTTAGTGTGTGCGTGAAATAGTTTTCGAAATTTAGTGATAGTATCACTCATACGACGTGTGGTACCACGAAGGTGATTATGTATAATAAAAGCTTCATGATAAATATTTGAAAACTGAAGTGGGGGGGATGCGTTTAGAGACTTTGATGGTTTTATTCAAATGAAGAGAAAGCGGCAAGTAAATGCAATTTAAATTTATGTGCAGAATGTGTA
>NW_016183090.1:0-5672 GCF_001687245.7 Rhagoletis zephyria | reverse complement strand
TTTTTAATAAGGCCAATAATAATCTTAAACTGCACGGATCTCATCAGAATAGTTTTGCGTTTATTGTGTAAATATGTATGTATGTATCCCAAAAATTAAAAAAAACAAAGCCAACGTGCAGACCAGGTAATGTTGAAAAATAACAGTAAATGCACAGCTTCCTATAAAAGTAGTTATTTTGCAAGGGCGCCAAAAATACTAAGCTACAGACATATTTTTTAAAAACTTTTGGTCTTAGCTGGGAGCCGAGAACTCTACTAATATTAAATAAATAAATACAAAGCCCGCCGCACTTGAATCAAGTTCGATTGACGAGGAAGGATAGAAAATAGCAAGAGTTTGTAGAAAACTGTTTTTTTTTTTCTATACGCCGGAGTTCACAGGTTCAAAACACAGTGAGCTCGATGCAGAAAATTATTGCCGAGCTTGTACATCAACAAGGGGGCAGTTATGATGAAAGTTGTCCGATTTTAATGAAATTCGGAAAACTTAAATCTGGAATCTGAACAAATACGGTCTACTGCCACGCTCAGCAGTTAAAAAAACACTAAATCGAATAAAATCTAATAATTTTCTTCTTCTAGTATAATAGGTTGGGTATTCTGTTCCATTCTTCATATTCACTTTATTCATTCCTGAGCAAAGGGACTACGTAGCAATTTTCAGTAAAATCAAAGCGCAATTACTACTTCTCGCCGCATCTCATAAACGGATCTGCCACTGGGAAGATTTCAATCTGCTTATAGAATACAAGTTTGCTCTCATGCTTATGTTTTAAGAGGGATTCCCTTATGTCTGTATCAGGAAAAGTCGTTCCATGACGCGCGAGTGCGTCAGCCTTGCAGTTTCCCTGAATGTTGCAGTGGCCAGGTACCCAGACGACGTGTGTGCTGAACGTCTCAGCCATAACGTTGAGAGATCGGTGGCATTGAGTAACTACTTTTGACTTACTGTCAGCGAAGATATAGATGCCAAGACTAGGAATCATATCACACTGGACCACTGTTCCGTCTGAAAAACACTGCAGCAATGAGGTAGGCGGAACCCCCACCACCTACTCTTTTTTCGAGCTTCGATCCGTCCGTGTAGACGTGGATGGATCCGCTCTTCCTCACTGCATCCATTGACCATTCTTGGAATTGGGGGTGGGTGGTATGTAATCGGTTGCCGGAAACTGAGTAAGATCGTTCAGAATTTTGCAGTGACCGATATGTTGGCGCGTCCATTTATTGGTCGCGTTAAGCCTAATGGCGATACTACATGCCATATTTTTTGCATATAGAACTACTACCCCGTAGTAAAGAATTGGTCTTACCACTGCGGTGTAGATCCATGCTACAATTTTGGGATCCAGACCCTAGTTTTTGCCAATACCCCTGGTGCAGGAGTATACGGCAGTTGTGGCTTTGTGGACCCTTTCATCGATGGTCGGTCCCCAGTTTGATTTCCTATCCATAATTAGATCTAGATATTTACCCTAATGAGTTCTCTGTAGTGTGGCACCATTTAAAGTGATATTTCCGAGAGATGGACAGAGATGTGTTGCCTTGCGAACAGTATCTTTTTCGTCTGGCACCCATATTCATATTTAAATTTAAAATATTTTCCTAAGTTCAAGCTGAATTTGACTTTTTAAATAGGAAGCCAACCCTCTACATGTAGTTTAAAAATGAAGAATTTTTAAACCCATTTCGATTTATAGCAATGTTGTAAGAATTCATATAACTTATAAAATAATTTGAATCTAACATTTTAAACAGGTGGCTGCACTCTTCAAAATATTACCAAACTACAACCTCTTTTCTTTATCTTTTTCCCAGTATTCTATCATAAATACTTTCAGAGGTATGTAGTAAAAAAAATCCGTTTGTATTGGAGGTGCCACGAAGTTAAATTAGGTATATTGTTTAAATAGAGTATAGTAAGAAGTATTATGGAACGAATTTCCGTCATCCCTTGTCAAATTTGGTTTGGAACGAAAAATGACACTGAAGATGGCACAGCGCCGAAACCGGTTTGTCGCCAAACCAAATTTGACAAGGGATGACGGAAATTCGTTCCAAAATACATCATACACCCACCCTGTCGGAAATAACAACAACCAAAAAGGAAATATAGTAGTTAGGGTAATCCAAAAAGAAAGGATTTAGGATTCTAGGATACTTCTAAATGGTAAAAAAGAATACCAGTATTTTAATGTGAAAAAGGATATTTAGAACTGTCTCAAAGCCCATGAAGTTTTCCATATATTTTATTTCGGTAAAAACACTTTTGGGTGGAAATGATATAGAACCCTTGAAAATCAATAGTTTTTGAAAAATTGTGTTTCTCTTCAGGAGACTTCTAATAATAATACACACTGGTTTATTTTACTATTTTTTAATACTAACGATTTTTTATGTGTCCTTGCACTGCATTTTTTGTGGGTTTGGGGGACCTATAAAATATAGTTAATATTACAGAACTGTTTAAAGAATATATGGATAAGCTAAAGAAAGAGAACGCAAAATGACACTGAAGATAGCATAACGCCGAAACCGGTTTGTCTGCAAACCATACTTGCCAAGGGATGACGGAAATTCGTTCCAAAATAAATCACCGAAAGAAAGAGGTTTAAGAAGTTTGTATTTTGAAGAGTGCTGCCTTTTTCCCATATCAAATACATGAGAAACTTCGCCGGCTTTGAAGCAGATCTAAATACCTTTTTTCACGGTTTGCGTATTTAGTCAGAACATAAAGAAAGTCGTTCCTATAGACAAAAAGTCTGTAACTGGGAACACTTCTGAGAGAGTAACTAGTAACTGAGCAACTCTTCCTAGTCAGAAGTTACAGGATTTAGTCCGGAGTTTTTTTTCCTGCAAGTTCATGAAAAGTGTCACGCGTTAGGCAGGGTTGCATTTGTAAACAAAAACAGAACGCGGTGAAAACAAAGAACCTTATATTTGTTAAAAAATGGAAGTAAACAACGCAGTATTTAAATATGTACGCAATTATTGTTCACTGAAGAGGTTTTAGTAATTATTTAGTGATCTTTGAGCCAAATCAGAGTTGCACCAATAACATGTAAACAAACTGACTGACGTTTTTGCAGGAAAAGTGATTACAGAAAAATTAGTTTACATTGAAGCGTTCGAAAATTAATGCAATAACGAAGACCAAACTTTTGGTAGAAATTTATAAAGATAACTACGAAAAAATAAAGTGAGAATGAAAAGTTTTGTTTTTCGAACAAGATTTGTTAACAAAAATCTACTAATATGAAACAAAAATTACCCTTTTCCAAACCATTTTTTTTTTACTAATTTTGGTAATAATTTACCAAAGTGGCAACCCTGCTCGTATGTCAAAGTACGTATTGCTGTCAACACAAGATTTGGTTACTATAACCTAAAAATGTTTGGAAGGATGTCAAGTTGACGTAATTTAACTTCTTCTCTGTGTAATCGATCTGAACGACCAAATTAACTTTAGCATTTGTGATCGGATATTTTCATTTGTCATATACAAATTAGATATGAAACTGATTGATCTTAGAGTGGCGTTTTTGAATTTATGTATTCTAAAGTTTTTTCATCTCTTTGCTTGTTGCTGTTCAGTTTAGTTTCATTCTCAATATTTTACATTTTAATAAACATTTTTGAATACAATCGGTATAGCTGACGAAGTGTCTCACAAACTCGCCGACTTGTGTAAGGCACCAGAAAAAACTCTCTTGAGTTAACAACTTGAGCAACTTGAATATTTTTTTGAGAACTTGAGAAATCAATTTTTTGTCACAAAAAAAAAAAAGAAAAGCTTCATTATATTTTGTTCCAGCAACAAAACCCATCTTAGAAACTTTTGAGATTTATAATTCAATACTGCTTCTCTCACACCTAATCCTTAGTTATTATGTCATAAATTATATTAAAAAAGAAGTTGAAAAATATGTTAAAAAGTTCAAGTAATTTTTAGTACAAAGAATTTTTAAAACAACATTGTATAATTTACGACTTATACTGAGTTGCATAAGATATAATATATATTTACTATATATTTANTATTTTGTAGAGGTTGCAGTAGAAAATAATCCAAATATTTATATGAGTTGATTACCCTAAAGGATTTGGCTGGAAAGAGTTAAATCGAAGAAAGCAACTACGTTCAATTTATTTGGTCTACACAAAAACGATTGTCCTAAAAATTTCACACACACACACACATAAACACGATATCTACGCTTAAAATAACGTAACGCACAAAGTGTTTGCACAAATATTTTTAATTTTAATTATGTATTGCTCCTTGCAGCAAAAATAAAATATGTAGTATTCACAAGGAAAAATTCGAATATCACAAAAAAAAGAAAATTGTAATACCCGTTTCGCTGCGGACGCAATCGATCTATGTACGTGTTCACGCTTCCGAATTTCGATAATCACTCAAGAGTTGTGATTTGTATCAATTAAAGAATTACCTTTCGATCAGATCGAATTAAGGCACTTTTAGTGGCGAATGCGCGCCGTCGCTGACTAAACAACTAAACGACGACAGCAATGGCAATACATAGCAACGACAACAAAGCCAACAACAAAGACAACAACGCGCCACAAATTTTATGCAGCAAAGTGAAGTGGCAATAAACAGGTATGTACATATGCATGTATGTATGTATGTAAATATTTAGATACAATGTTGGCGATGAGTAGCAAGCAACAACACTAGTTGTACATATATGTATGTATGAAAAATGTGTTTGTTTGCACAAGTTGTGGCAACATTGAGCAGCAACAGCAGGGTATTTGTAGCTGAAATGGCTTTAACAAATAGAAAACAATAACAGCAACAACATTAGGCCGATTGCTGCTTGCCAGCGCACATCACGTCGAATGGTATCGGCTTGAATTGAATTGAATTGGATTGGGTTTGAATTAGATTCGATGCGACTGGGGCAGCGGAACCGATCAGCGGCGCGACATGCTAACATACTTACACACATACATGTGTATGTGGATATGTAATATTTGCTTTTTTTGGTTCTGTCTGGCAGTTTGTGATTTTATTTATTTTATTTTTATTTTTTTTGGGATTCATCTGCGGAAAAGCACCAATTTCTACAACACATAATTGCGCTGAGAATTTTCAGTTTCACGAATGCTTCTACATACATATGTATGTACGTAGATATTTGTATGTAGTAAAGCAAAAGCAGCGCCAACACCAACACTAACAGCATTTACAACAAGTCAGGTGGCATTTTCAACGTACACTGAAGCCAAAAGGGGTGCCGCGCTGATGCTGCTTTATTGTTGCCGCCTTTTTATGTGTTGCTTAGAGTTGTTTTTTTTTGGTTTTTTGATTAATACAACTTTTTAGTATAAATTTTTTTGTAACGAATTCTGCGGTAGCATATTTATTTGTCACTTGGATGCATACTTATCGCTTACATATAAACACATGCTCCTATGCAAGAGCATATACATGCATACGTACTTACATACATATGTATGTATGGCTGTGGGCTTAAATTCTTTATCCCTTGAAATGTTGTTGCTGCAGCATGTTGCTCACGATTTCATAGCCTCAGTAAATTTTAGAGTGTGCGTGTGCTTTTTTCACTTTGGCTTTTGTGTTGCTTTTCTAAGTTTATTTTGGCTTTGATTTCGCATCAAGTATTCACTATTTCAAAAGTT
>NW_016183089.1:0-5672 GCF_001687245.7 Rhagoletis zephyria | reverse complement strand
TCACCAAAAGTGTACGACGCACTTCACACAATCGCAATGTTGCAGGTAAATGTTAGAGAAGAGCACAATTACTCTATGGTGGCATCATCGTCGTCACCGTCACCGTCACCCAAAGTATTAACACCACTATCCTCACCAAAAGGCAATTGTCGCATGAGACCCTCGGAGCGTCTAAAGCCATTTCTCTTTCGTAGATTAGAAAAATTTGACTATTTTGTCAAGTGTCAGCAGAGAATATTGCCCACTATGAGTTGCAATGCACCAGTATTGGTCAGCCATATTTGCAAGCGAAAATTCGCACGCTGCATCAGAGAATTGTTGTGAGTGGCGATATTTTGTCGGCACTTCTACCGCGCCTCTCTCCTTCGCTGTTTAAAGAGTTGTTGCTTGTGTTGCAATATTTGGGTGAATTTCACTACAACACCTGGGAACAGCGCAAACAACGTGCATTAATTTCGAAAAGCTCATATCGCACACTTCACACCTTGTGCGCACAAGCTTTACTATTATTTTTCGAGTTCTCAACACCATTTCAATGTAAATGTTTGAGCTTCGAAGAGAATTTATGTTATATTGAAAAGCGAAATTTTCTAAGTGCCGCTGTTCCTGCTGCGCCAAGCGTGTCAACAGTGCGGCCGGATGACAATTTTGATGATTTGAGCTTGGCCATTGATCCGCAAATACTGAGATGATGGCCGAACTCAAGCAGAGTTTATGAAAGTTTTTTTTTTTTTTATTGTTGTTACGAGTAATATACGGGTATAGGATGCACTGAATGAATACTCTGATTATAAACTAGTAAGATGTTGAGAATTAGGGCAATAAAATCCAGCCTTTTAATTGAATCATCCGATTACACTTTGCTTCTAACGTTGCTTAATTTTAGGTTTACACTTTTAAATATTGACTATGTTCTTGGATAGCTATTTTACATTTGTATTATGTCAAAATCGTTACAATAGGGTGATTCAATAACATCGACGTGCATTTTCATTCTACTACACTTTTAACATACTACTTATGTATATATATATTTCAAATGGGCTTTCTTCTTTTTACCTACATATGTACACAAGTAGGTAGTTGCAGCTGGAGCATTCTACTGCACTCTCTAAATATTCGCACTACACTTTATTTCTATGTCAATCATGTATGTGCTCTATTCCGTATCTTACAACTTTTGTTAATCTAATCATTCATCGACATCAGCCAATGGAATACAGTTTCGTCATTTGTTGCGGCTGAAGCAGCCAGGTTTCTTATTATTTTAAACTTAAAAAAAAAACTCACCGAACAATGCAGTGAAGGTGATGTTTCGAATCTTCTATGATTGGCGCCGTTGAAGGTGCTGATGGCGTTTAAAGTGCTGATGGCGAATGGCAAATCTATATACAAACAAAAATATCAACAATGTTTTTTTTTTTAAATTAATTAATCCCAATTTACCCTCCATTCGCGCCCAACCGACACGAGGGGCGCAGTCCGCATGACGTACGAACTTTTTTTTTTTAGTGTTTTGGTGCCGAGTTGTGGAAACAGGAGTTGGTTAAGTGTCAAGATCTAAAACTATGCAGCTATAGAATTAAATTCATCAGCTGATTGGATATGCTAATGATAGTATTTAAATTATTGAGAGTGGAAATGATAGTTTTTTTTTGGTAGAAAAAAATGGAGTCCGATGTGTCAAACGCGCTGGAATGAGAGTTAAAATCTTGACATAAACAACGGAATGATTCGTTTAGTTCAAAATTAGTTTTGCATGGCGTCAAAAACAGAGGTCGAAAGTGTCTTGACACTCGAGAGGGAACATTAAAATTTACCTCAGCCAGGAGCGCCGGGCTATTTATCAAGCCTGTCATTAATTTTACAATAAATATTATACCTAGCATTTCTCTACGGCTTGCGAGTGTAGGCAAATTTATGAGCTTTAGATGACTTGTGTAAGGGGGGAGAATGTAATCTGAATCCCAGTTCAAATCACGCTTGACAAAAAGCAAGAATTGTTTTTTAATTGGTTCAATCCTTTCTGAATGAACTTGATGCCGGGAATTCCAAACAATAGATCCAGTGCGGGATTGTGCTCTGCTTTATCATTTACCTGGTATATATCGTTTGTGTAATGAGGTTTCACAGTGGATTTAACTGAGGATGATGATGTTGATGATGCGGATAGTGGCGGTATTGCTATGGAAAAGGTTTGCTCTTCAATGGGATTATCGCGCAGCACTTCGGTTATACTTATACAATGAGGTTGTGAATAACATGTGTGCTCCGGTGTGAGTGAGTATTGTGTTTGATTTGTTGCATGCTCTTCCGCTCGCTCACCCACCTGTGTAACCAGCAGATTAGGAGATTGCTTTCCCAGCAGCTGTGTAATCTGCTGTTGCTGTTGCTGCCGTTGGTCACAATCGCGCGGCGCCTATATAAGAAGGAGAGTAGTGTAAGCACAACAGCATTGTTACGAGTTATATTTGATTGATTTTTTATTTATTGGACAATCGTTTCGTGCACAAGATCAGGGGAGTTAGAATGGTGTTTTTTTTCTTTACTGCCTTTTAGTGATAAGAAATAATTATGTCTCATAGGACGATCTTTGAATTGATAAACCAACTAGGATTAGCGGGTTGACACTCGATTTTAAAATATGCCACTGTTTTACTGAAATGGCCACCAGCAGCCGAGAAATTCGTTGGAAGAAGCATTTAGTAAGAGACTTCGACTTCCAAACTTCTCTCTAGCCCTTTAGGTTATCCAAAAATGTTTCTCATTTGCGATCACATTAAAAATCTTAAAAGTGTTTTACAAGGCGGCATATTATGCCGATTGAGAGTAATCTCGGAATACCCTCTTTAGAGATTAGTCGCACAATTTTTTGCAGGGAATGATCCACATAATAAACACACCAACAAACATACGACTGAACTACAAAACGGACACTGATAATTGAGCTCGCCTATATAGATACTCACAGGTCTATTCTGCACGTTACCAAAGATTTTGTAACCGGAAAATTTTATTACCAAAAAATGTTACCAGTTCTTGTCACCGCGATTCTAGGTACGTTGGTAATGCAGTTAAAATATTCAGCAATTCAGCTATGAAGAATTGTGGAAATTCTGCCATTGCATATTTCACGGGGCTTATGAGATGGTAACACAATTTACCGGTTACAAAATTTTTATTACCAGCGCAGAATAGACTGTTACTGGCAAACAAGAAAACAGTACAAAATTCCACGTCACACGGAGCAGACTTGTAATCTGTGTATGTATTTAGTGTTTAATTATTGTAATGTAAATTGTTATATTATATGTATATATGTATTTTACGTTTTTGTTGTCAATAGTTTGCCCTGAAGACGGTAACCGCGGTGTAACCGAACTATATTGGAAACAATTAAAATCCTGTGTTTTAGTTAAAAAATTTTCTGACCTCGAGCCGGCACAACTCTCAAATGAAGTAATAAAAATGTCGCCAGGAACACCAGCATCATAAGTGGGAAAATGTGATAACATTAATTGAAAATATTAAAACAAAAAAATGAGAAAAGATAAGCGTTGAGTGCAAAATGACAGAGGTGAACTTCAGAGCAGAGGCAACACATCAGCAGTACCAGAACACGTTTATAAATGAGAAGGCGCATTTTCAGTGTGAACTAATTGCTGCCAGAAATTTCGGGGTGCGGTCGACCTAATATACCACTCGTCGACGAACGGTGTCGGCTGCCACCATACCAAAAATATTTCCGTCTCACCACACTTCGGCCAAATTTACCATAGTTCAAAGCAAAATGAAAAAATAAGAACGAAACAGGAAAGAGAAACAGAAATAACTATAATAAGCACTAGGCAGAGGGGATGCTTGCGGAGGCGAGCGTGTAGCATAGTTTAAAGCAAAATGAAAAAAAAAAATAAAAACGAATAACAAAAGAGAAACAGAAATCGAATAAGTACTAGGCAGAGGAGGTGCTTGCGGAGGCAGGCGCGTGCTTGTGTCGGATCAAAACAAAGTCCCCTTTCAGACACGTCAAGTCTTGAAAGCAATTTTTTTCGCATTCTCTTTTGTGTTTTCTATTTGCTTCCACACGCGTCAACTTTAATTGAATTCAAGTCCTTGGTTCTTTAAATGGGAAGCAACGAAAAGATCAAAAGAGGCAAGAAAACTTGAAACGAATTGACGGTACGAAGGTATCTGTACTCTTCCCCTCTCTTCTCACCTCCTTGGCCTACGAACGAGCAGACTTGAAAGGAAAACTTGACGTGTCTGAAAGGGGACAAACTCTAAAATAAAAATGGAAGTCAGAACGACAAGTGTACAGAAAGAAGCGGGGAAACGGGGAAAGGAGCGGGCTTTTGTACATTTGCTTGCTTGCCGAAAATATGATATTTGCGTGAAATCAATTTGCTGATTGTAAATTGATTTTTGCAAACATGTATGCATTTTTCTATTTCAGCTAAGTTTATAAGATTTTCTGAGGGAATATTTTCCACAATCCATACGTAAATACATATACATATCTATCCACATATATATATACGTACATACATATATCTATATATTGGAGCATTTCATAAAATTTCATCTATGTATACATGCGCAATAGGCTTTTTATACCCTGCAGAAAAAAATTATCAATTGATAAAAACTAACCCACTTGTAGTTAGCTTTTTTGCGGGATTTCTATAAAATATATAACTTGTAGTTAGCTACAAAAAGCTAACTTGAAATAGTTGAGAAGTAATGCAGTAGTAATGAAGGATATTGTTTTCATTAAACGCGTTTCCATTTAAATATCCTGCACTTCGCAATTACTTTTTCGAATTGAGGACAAATAAAAGGAAGATCGAAGTTTCATATTATCATTTTGAAGTTATGTCTGACGGAGTTCGAATATGGGACCACCTGCAGCAGAATATGGAAGCGAATATAAAATGTAATGAAATAAAGTAAATAAAAAATAAATAAAAAAAAATAAAAATAAAATAAAAAAAACATTTTGTTTTTCCTATTGATATTTTATGTCCAAAAGTAGTTAGCTACAAGTTAGCTAAATCAAATGCAGAGGTAACCACCCTTGACTACATCTAATGCAGAGGTAAACCACCCTTGACTATTTCGCGGCCATCGCCATAGAAATATAGTTAGTTTTTATCAAAGAAAATATACAGATAATAAGTGAATTTTAGCTACTTCCTAATCAACTTAAAGTTAGCTTACAGTTAGATACATTTCCTGTACGGTAAGTTGCGTGATACATATGTATATACATAAATATGTAAGTTAACGCCGTTAACGTTTAAACTCCACACACGAATATTCCCACGCTTACATAGGCTACCGGCATTACTCACATTTACACAAGTTGCCTGCATTCCAAACTCCAGTTACAACACGCCCAATTCATGGGCAAGTGTCTGGACATCCAACACCTCCCATCAAGGTCAACATAGCACCTGCAGTTGCAACGTGACAACGAGGCATAGGTTTAAGAATATTTGAAGTCAGCTACGCAAGCATGCGAAACCTGCAGTTACCAGTGTCCCACGGGCAAAAGACACCACACGCGCATCCGGAATAAACGCTGACGATGCGTCACCGCAATATGGGAACGTCGTTGGCGCTGCGACGCTGACAATTGCTACGCTATGTCACTTGCAATGCAACGTGACTTA
>NW_016183088.1:0-5673 GCF_001687245.7 Rhagoletis zephyria | reverse complement strand
GATCATTTTTATTTACAAAATCTATTTTATTAGTAAAGTTTAAGAAAATATTACAAGGAGCATGGCCCAGAATATCCACTGGTCCCGATACCGAGAAGCCATAAACGAAATCACCCCATTCTTCACAAATTCTCACCCGAGGCACGCCGTAATTTATCAGTGTTAAACCGCCACCGATGGCAAATGAAGAGCTTCAGACTCGCCTAATTCTAGCACAACTAAGATCTGGATAAGGTAGCAGACCTTTCTTCCTATTCTGACGCGACCCCGACATTCTCAACACATGTACGGCTTATGAAGGCAACTCACACGATTGGCACCTCTTCATTTGCTCTGTTAAATCCACTCAGCTAACACACCCTATGGATGAAGGGCAAGGGAAGCAACTTACTAGTCGAAAATTCTCGCCAGTTGTTGTGTATTGCTATCTGCACAATGAAAACAAACACTTAGCTAGACTTTCTGTGACTGAGGGCGACATAAGTTTTGTCCAACGGAAGCTCCTCGATGCCTTAAGCCCGCATTCGACGTTGCCTACGATTGCCGAATATGGAAATGCTAAAATTAGTCGCAGACCAAGGAGTATCTGATCTGAGAACCTCTAGCCAACTTTCCCGTTGCCCTTCGCGATTCTTATATTGTTCGAGTAACAGTGCAATCGCATAGTCGCATTCATAGAAATTCTGGTTTGGCAGGTCTTGTGCCGGTTTGCATTGATCTAGGTTCAATTGTAATATTTTCATGGGCTCGCTTTGATTAGATACACTCTCTGCAGAACGCAGAACGGTCCACGGCTCTGCACATTTTTGAGCATTAAAAATTGCGTCTTTCATGTTGGAACTCTCTAACTCGACACGATACCCATTCTATGCGAAGTCGTTTTGTACTGAGTACAGCTTTATCATCATTTACAGATAAGACTGTTAAAGCAGATTTTCTTCCACCGTAACCCGCTCGCATGTTTTTCAACGCCGCATGTTACACTGATAATTTCTTTAGGGCCTGACCCCTCCCATGGGATCACACCTAGCACAATCATGTACTCTTTTCGCTTGGTTTTGAAGTATTGTTCTACGAAGGACCTTCTTTTTGAATGCCCGTACTAGAGTTTATCTTCATCTTCTTGAAGGCGGCTTTGAGCCACTCGGTTGTGCCTCAACAGTTTTGAGGTTTATCCATTCTTTATAAAAATTCCAAAAGTTCATCAACAGCTCTTCCTAATGCGATCATTTTCTTTTGCAAACAGTCGGTAGCAACTTCGTTTGTAAAACCCGGACGTTGAACTAATGTTTCCGCTGTCTCCTTTAATACCAAAATAGTTTTTTGCGATTTGTTGTCGCTGCTTGTGTTCTTAGCCGCTTCACTGTTGATCACTGAGGAATACGTTTTCCGATCTTTTGAAGTTGACTATTTTTTTCTGGCGTAAGTTCCAATCTACGCCCCAAATGGGGGTCAAATGCTACATCTACAAATATCATCTTTATTTAGCTCTTGGGTATTTAGCAAAGACATTAGCGGGGTTCTACTTTGTTGCATTGTTATTGTTTTCGCTACCGCTCTAATTCTGTTTACGTAGGCGAAATAGCTGGGCGAACGGTGAACGACAGCATCGCCCAATTCGGCGAAGTTTGCCGTACGCCGGTATTGTATTTCAAGCATTTGATTGAGAGTCTGATCCAGCACACCACGGCAGCATAGCTGATAATTGATCTTATCACAGAGGTGAATTCCTATAGGATTTCTCTGGGTGACAGACCCAATGTCTTATCAAAGACCAGTTTACTTTGCCAGCACGATGTTAAAACTTTGGATGCCCTTAGTTCAACATGACACTGTCATAAATGTTTACAATTTAGGATTTTACTTAAATATTGGGGGATTCAATAAGACCGCAAATGTTCGCAATAGGGCCATTGTTTCATGCGCTGTGTGGCAAGTTTCACCATTCTGTTGAAACCACGTAGGGTGATTTCAAAAATACCACCCATTTTTCCAGCAACTCTACAGTTTTTTTGTAATTTATTGTTATGCTTCATATATATAAAGAATGAACAAGACATCGAAATAACATCAAAATTGGTGCTGGCAGACTGCTGAAAATGTGAAATAATAATCGCGCGATATTTTATTCCGAATTTTCACTAGAAAAATATGGATATCTATGAAATATTATTATTTATGTTGGATCCCTTTTATGTGTTCTTCAACTGAGTACCGCTCCATGACTAAGTTTGCCAAAACCTGTAGTACCAAGAAGAGCATGGTCTTATGAGCGACTGAGTCAGACTCCGAAGCAAAGATACAACAAATTTCACAGTTTTCTTTCTAATCTCAAAAAAGCTCTTTTGCATTTTGCTACACTTATTTTAGGGTTTTTGGGTTTGAAAAAAGAATGAAAGAACTTTTCAATATTTGACACTTTAGGTACCTAAAAAGTTAATTTGAAAAATTCTGCTGGATTCCTTGTCCGTCATTGATGTCTTTAAAATCTTGAAGGAGAAGTTAATCTTCAACACCCTACAACTTGTGGTGATCTTTGTTCTTAATAAAACTATAAAAATCAAATCAAATATTTACTAATTTAAGGCATATATGCACTTAAGTATGTATGTAAGTGCGCATTTGTCAACTTTGACGAAGCTTATTCTGAGGAAAAAAACAGCAACAAAAATTAATATCATTCCCGCTTAATTTCCTATCATCAAATATCCACAAATTTAAAACTCAAATCTAATCTGCAAATTTTACCCACCTTTTCCTCTAAAACTTTGCGCTGCAACAACAATTAAAACTGATGACCAAAGTTCAGATCCCTACAGCAATTTGTATAACAACCATTATGCGAAAGACGAAAAAGAAGAAAGAAGCAAAAACAACATTTTGTTAGATGCGTTTGTAGCGTCGATTTGTTTTAGCTGCTGACTTGGGTGCACTTAACTTTTTTCAACATTTCGTTTTTTTTTCTGCACCCTACGGTTACCTTTTCCAACGCATATCCTATACTTGTGCGTTCCCTCAAATATGTATGTATGTATTGTATCCTTTTTAATGGTAGTTCTTAAATGCCAGCATCACCACCCCCCAGCAAACGGACACACAGTGCCTAAACACATTAAGTAGCTCTGTTAAGTGAAAGTGGGTGTCCACTTCAACGAAAAGTTGCTGATGTTTTGTTATTCTTAGCACTCTTTTTGTTGTTGTTATTTGAAAATTTGTTATTGTTTTACTTTTGTACTTTTATTTTTAGATGTTGTTTTTGTAAACATTTTTCTCCTTTTTCCAGCTAAGACCTTCGAGTAAGAGTAGGGAAAAGGTGTTTTTCTTTGTTAATGGCTTTAAGAGGGTTAAAAGTGTTGTGGAATCTAATTAGAAAAAAGCTGGCGCCAAGAACGTCAAATATGGTTTTTGGGCAGTGTAAAAAAAAATGTTGTAGTGATTTTTGAGATTAAAGAGTGCATACACTTTGGCCGTTATCTTAATGGGATTATTTCTTTTTTTTCGCAAATTTTATTAAAAAGGGTGGGAGAGGTGTGCTTTTGAGGCCAGGTCACACGGTTTTGTATGTAACATATACTAATTGGAGGAGTGTGGTGTCTACTTTTAAATTAGTTTAAGACAGGTTTTCATGTAGATAATTCATATTGGTTCATATATAGTAATATTATCTCTTTCTCTGAAGTGTTTATCTTAAGTCCGGTGGATTTGCCAGTTGGAGTATTTATCTAAAGTTGTATTTCAATGACAAAGAAAGTCCAAGATAAGAAAGTAATCAGTTGGGAAATTTTATCCAAAGCCACCCACTGCCTACGTATTTAATAGCTATTTAGTACACCATGGTACAATTCCATTTGGCAACAAAATTACAATCGAGAAGGATATAACAGATCAAGACATTTATGAAATAGCTTCATTTGCTCATGCATTAAAGATTCGTTTTCATGTCGGAAATATTCATGCTAAAAATTAGGGTCGCTTTGGTCGGCCATCATTTGAAAGGTTTGGCTAAATTAGGCTAGCTCGGCTAGGACGCGATTTTGCAGATCTTTATACTTTCAGTCGAAGCAAAGAAGAAATAGTCACGACATTAACCGACTAAGCCACTTGATAACCCAAACGAAACAGAGCAGTTACCAGAATCTCGCTACCTCTTCCAGACTTGTAAAGAAGCGTAACCCAAGTTGTATGATTCGCTTAGATTTGCAGGCCTAGAGGTCGATAGAGAAATTGGTCAATGGATTACTCTTCAATCATATTTCGGCGCTTTCTACAGAGAAAACTCGTTGGTATTCGTGCACAGAGGGCACATAATTAGAAGTTTATATATTTTGAGATTATAAGCTCTTCGCTAATAGTGTTTAGGCTTATAGCAAGGAACCTATCGGAGGCAAGGCCGCCGCTGTTCTGGCTAAGACACCCTATAAATCAATCCCCCGTATACCCTTGTGACTTGGCACCCACAGTATCGAAATGTTATTGAATTTTGCCTTAAGTTCAGCCTGGCTGTTGCCCAGCATTAGGATTCTCTCGTTACGATAGGCTCTAAGTAAGTTAATCTCTGCACACCGATTGATGGCATATACTTCTGCTTTGAAAATACTCGGGTATTTGCTTACGGGCACAGATAGCCTCATCCTGGGACCATAAATGCCTGCCCCAATATCCAACTGACTTTCAGCCGCTCATTGTGTCCGTGTCCTTAGAAGGGCCATGCTCTTTGGTTATCTTTCGACGGAATGTATATTATATTATTGAATACGAGTGCAACTGATATCAGAGATTTCCAACTGGTCACAACCGATTAACTTCCTTGTGTTACCCTTGTGCTAAACCCAATTATTTAACTAGCATTAGTTCGTCTTCTAAATTCTTATATTTACTATCTCCCCACGCTTTTAAGCAAATAATAAAAAAATACTTAGTTAAAAATATAATTTATTTTTCTTATTTTTTTAATATTGCCTTCAGATATGTTTTTGGCTTCGGTCTATTACTTTTGAGAACCTCTTTTATTTTGGTACGCAATTCCAAACTCATGCCAGTGTTGCGCAAATCCAAATGCTGTAGAACTTTATTGAAACCAATAATTTTATGTAGTTGCTTGCCGAATTCCTGAAAGAAAAAATATTTAATAAGGTATTACAGAAGTTTACCAGATCCCGAGTTTACCTCGCCTAATTCGTTATTTGAAATATCGATGTTCACAAGTGACTTATTTTGAATAAGCAATTGCATGAATAGTTTTGTTATCGACGGACATACGGAACAGCCGCTAATGTCGAGCGCTTCCACTGGCATGCGTTGCAAGAGCGAGAATATTGCAGCAACACCATCACTCTCAATTGGATTCAGGCGTAGCACTAGCTTGCGCAACGAAAGGCCTTTAATGGTGCGGCCAAGTACGTAAGCGCCCTCGGAGGCTGAAAAGAAGGCAATTAGAAGAATACAAGAGAGAGCAGCTTAAACTGTGACACTCACTGATTCTATTATCCGTTAGATCGAGCACTTCCAGTGTACCGAAGGATTCCTTATTGCATGTACTCAAAAATTCCTTAATCCCAGCATCGCGAATAGTGCAGTGAATTATAGACAACGAAGTCAGCTTGTGACAGCCTTTATCCAGAGCGCGCGCCAGAAACGGAAGCTGATATGATTCAAGTTTGGTGCTATGCAAAC
>NW_016183087.1:0-5673 GCF_001687245.7 Rhagoletis zephyria | reverse complement strand
TTTCCATAAGCCTGTGCGCTTCAATTTTTCTCGGATTCGGGGTAGTTTTTCTCATGTTATCAGTTGGAATATACATATAAGTTGGCAATGTAAGATTTTTCGCCGTGGTCGCGCAGCAAAGATATCCCGATTGAAACACATTCTGTAGAATTATTTTCAAGCAAACGTAGTTTTACTATGTATTTTATTATTTTACATTTTGTTGAAAAAACTTGGTAAATAAAATTAATTAAACACTAGATGCATGTAAGTGCAAAAACTTTAGAGATATCAACATCAGCAGTTATGTATAGAGATTTTGACTTTTTTAAATGTTTCTCCCGACACTGAATTGCTTACTCATCTTCGTGTTTATTTGAATGATGCAACTTTTGTATATTTATATCTGATAATATTCATTGATTAGCTTGTCCAATAACTAATTCCAATACACATATTTAATTCTCATTTTTATACGATTCCACGTTTAAGGGCTTCAACAAGTTAGTCTTCCGTATATGATTTTGTTCTGTACGACTTTAAGCTATTTAACCAGCCAGTCCAGCTTTTTGTCTGCACTTCTGCATAATAGCGCGTAGCATAAATTGCTTACGAGATAATTGGCGTACATGCTTCAAAAAGGTTTCCAAGTCAATGACACCACTTCGTAAGGCCTCACCCAAATAGTAAATTGCGTCCTCAAGCGCCGATTCTTCAGCGTATGCATTCAGTAGTCTGTAGTGGAACCAAAATCAAATTTTTTTAAGTTGGCTACATTTATACATTTGTGTACATACTGTCTGTATAGAGGCGCTGTTGTGGTAACAGCTTCATCTGGATCAATACCATCCGACTTCTCCAAGGCCTCTAAACTCTTCTCAAGCTCTTGCTCCTTATCACGTAATATATTAATATTCTTTTGCAGCTCGACCTGAATTAAAAATTACTTACTAATCTCAAAGCGAGCACTATTTTACATGTGGTCTTACTTCCTCTCTATTAAGACGCGCAATAACATTATCAATTTTCGAGCTACCCTCTACCAATTCCTGCTTGGTACGGTTAAGTGTTTCAATTTCAGCTTGATATTGATTTACTTTCTCTTGTAGACGGCGACGTAATTTGTCTTCGACTGCGCTAATTAGCGAGGCCTTAATATGTTCCTCAGTAATGGTACCAGTTGAACTTGGCGTTGAAGAATTCTAAGATATAAATAAACAATTTAATTCGTTTAAGTTGAATACAAGTATGAACAATGTAGTTCAGATTTACATAGCCAGAATTGTAGCCAGGAACTTGCGGAAAGCTCATATACGGTGGATACCCGCCGGCACTTGCACCGGGGTTGGCAGCAGCTGAATTTCCCCCAGCTGGGTACGGCGGGTATGGTCCAAAGTTATTTCCTGGTTGATATGGCGGAAAATTTGCGCTTCCGCCAGCACCAGCGGTGGGATAAGGGGGATAGCCAGCACCACCTGGCGAAGGAAATGCTACAAAAAATTTGAATCAATTTTAAATTTTATTAAATGCAATTATAATATGCTTACCTGGATGTGGGTAGGGAGTCGTTTGATCTTTCGGTTTAGAAAATACTGGTGGATGATCACCAAAAGTTAATATCATTACTTGTATGAGGGAAAGTAAATCCGACGTGTGCTGAAAAATACATTTTTGTAAAAATATTTAAAGCGAGTTTCTAATAGCGTTTTATATTTTTGATTGATTAAATTCAAGACAACTACACATAATCTAAAAGCGTTCTAAATTAATGCCAAATCTCAATTGTTGAAAGTAAAATACAGACCCAACAATCATTTGTGTTTTTAAAAGTAACTCAAAGTAACCTTGCAATAGGTGTTAAGTTAACGTTTTTTAGTATTATGTTTATTTTATAAGTTTTTAGAGCGAATATTTATAAATCACCATGTGCATGTTTATTTTAGTAAACTTTTAAAAAACCTAATTTAAGTTGATTATGCTTGTTGGGACTTAATAGAGATACAAATGTATTTGCCCCTTCTAATTGGGTAAATTACTCGCCGTACAGAAGCTATTGGAATAATTTTCACTTACCGGTTGCCAGTCGTGCAAGTAGGGCAAGTAGATTTTTCCATTGTGATCCACGTACATTGATACCTTAATTTGCATTGTTGGTGTTGGCCTCACAAAGCACATAGGAGCGTTTTGAGGATGTGTGTCCATTAACCATATAATTATGGGAATGTAGTAAGTGTTATCTACGGGAATGCCAATCATAATATACAAGGTACTTTAGAAACTATTAGAACATTTTGAGAACTTACTTTTGTAGACAACCGGTATAGTTCCAGCCAAATTAAAGAGATCCTTTGAACTTCCATCGTTAAAAACTAATTAAAAATGTAAAACGAGAATGCAGGAAAAGTGCATATAAAAACTTAATCTGTATGTATATGTACTAGAAAACTAGTGCAATGTTAAGGCAACACCCATTCCTACTCAACTTACCAAATTTCTGCAAATTGTAAGACAATGACCGATAATTGGTAACTACGTCAATGACATCTTTTTTTGTGACGCTTATGTTTTTGTACTACGAAAAATTAATTATTTGTTTAGTTTCTACTGCTACAGGTTGAAAATAAGAGCAAATATTCTGGGAATAACCCACCCTGGATAATAGCTTGGAAATCTGCGCCTCCTCCGCAGCGGGCATCATTTTGTATTTGTGCTGAATTATTTAAACTTTTCTTCCAATTATATTCGTAATTTATTTGTAATAAATTTATTAAAATAACAATTAAAATTAAACACTTGATATAATTCCCAACTAAAAGTTTTTCTTTTGTTCGTCTTTTGACGTTTAATGACTACATCCAGATATGACACATCCTTAGCATAGTGTTGCCACACTGCGCTTTTTACGCTGTCAACCAAAAAAATATTGCTCAAATGAAAAAACAAAGGGTGGGATGTGGACCGGATGTGTTGCGTTTCGAATATTCAGCTGTGTCGCAGAATTGATTCTTCATTTCATTTGGTGCCGCGAAATTCTATCGGATTTAGATTTTTCGAATATCAATAATTATTGAATCATGAACAAACCGATATTCGAATCAGCTCTTTTCACATTAGGCCTGTTTCTTTTTACGATAGTTTGTACAAAAAAAAAAATAAAGTTTGTACCAATTACCGATCTCGATGGGAAATTACACGCTTACCGATTCCATTTTCGGGTATATTGACGATCCGTTTTCCCACTTAAGTTTGCGGCAGAAATTTATGTACAGACAACTACCAAAATTGTTTGTGAAACCGATACTTTTTCGGCTGTTTTCTTTTTTTTGAAGTTTGTCTGATTGATTTTTCCGTTCAATACGCTTTCCTTCTGCACTTTACACACTTTTTCATGGTTCAAAGAAAAATAAAAAATTAGGAAGCGCCTGACGGAATACGAACCCGGCCCCTTCTGGAAGCGAATAAATAGCAGCACACTCCTCTGCACGCTCAGCCACTGCCGACTACGCATGCATGCTTTCAAATGTTTAGCTTGAGCAAATAAAATACAATTGTTGCTCTCAAATGACATCATCTTTTTCGAACATTTCGAAAGTTTTCCGGATACGAAAATGAATGATAACTGTAGTCGTTTTCTATACGTTTCCGGATACGGAAAATTGTACTAGACTGCAATGTCGGCAAAATTTACGTTTCTTTGCTGGCTGGAGTTGTTGCAACAGCGTAAAAGTTGTCCAGATTTTCTGTTCTATGCTCCGTTAATTAAGTTTTTAATTTCTAAAGAATACTCAGACGGCCTAGAGACCTCTTCCATGACTCAAATAAAAAAAAAAAATAAAATATAGATCTTGAATGGCACTTCGAATGATATACATTTTTGACAAGGTCGCACACGTGCAAGCAGGTCATAAAAAATGCAATAAATAATATATATATATTTTTTTTTAATTTAGGGGTTTAAACTTTCTAACGCTTTTTAAATAATGGGATCGTGTTTCTCTCAAAATATATAAAATGTGTGCAATAAAATATATTTTTTTTTTTGTAAAAAATCCAGTGGTTTTGCTTCTTTTTTTTTAGGAACACTATTTTTGACCTACTCTTTTTAAGGCCGAAGACTAACTATGGCTCACTGGCAATACTTTTCCGTGGAGGGGATAACTTTAGATTTCAAAACCAGAGCGTCCAGATTTGATGATTTCGCGCCAATTTGGCGTTTTTTTTTTTGGATATTTGCGCGTAAAAATTTCCCTTCAAATAGATTTTTTCCAATTAAAAAAATATACAAAACTTAGTTTTCCACGATAATTTTACAGAAGAGGCTAATGAACTGTGTGATAAACATGACTTGAGAAGCATATTAAAACATTGTCAAAAATTTTTAATCACCCTAATCGAAGAACTTTTGAAACGATTACCCAGTCAATTAAATACTTTCAAAAAAGCTTTGATTTTGTCACCAGAAAAGTGTGTGCATCACAAGAAGGCGAGTTTCAGGGACCTGCCAATTCACTATTTGACTTTGAAGGAAAGAAAAGCAGCGGAAACTAAATATTTAAATCTTTTAATTTTTCCATGGATTAACTTTTCTCAGAACTATTCCATCCGACTCTGAAGAATTTTGGATAATTGCCTACGGACTGAAAACCGCAACAGTCAATAAAATGTTTGAAAATATAGGTAAGTAAATTCATATTATTATACTTGCCCGGCCTCACATGCTTTGTTGGGCGCGTTTTTCCCGTAATGAATTCAACAAAAACTAAGATTCGAAGTAAGCTGAGGTTGGAAAGCCTTAATTCAATATTAATTCAATATCAAACAGTATGTTATCAAGGTTGAATAGCTCAATATTTGACAACAACAGAAATGTAAATCATTCAGACATTGTGGAAATATCATTGAAGAAATGGAATGTGGAAATAGTTGATCTCGCCTTATTATAGGTTTTTATTTAATTTTTAGCGTCGAGCTCTTAAAAGCGGATCGTGTGATTAATCAATTAATATGAGTTATAAGTAATAAATTTAATACCTATTCCAAAATGTGTTGAAACAAATATTTTTAAAAAAGTATGCGTATTTTTAAAGAAAATTGTTTGTACATCACTATCATATAAACGATTTGTGTTATTTATTACTACCCTGAAGGCATTACCATATTCGTTTTATGGGTATTCAGAACTTCACTACTTGCATCAGAAAGCATAGACAGGCGACGTTAATCCGATTAAAATTGTATCCTGACAGTCGTGGGTTTGAATCTCACGCTCAGTAGCATTTTAANCGTTTTATGGGTATTCAGAACTTCACTACTTGCATCAGAAAGCATAGACAGGCGACGTTAATCCAATTAAAATTGTATCCTGACAGTCGTGGGTTTGAATCTCACGCTCAGTAGCATTTTAATTATTTCTTTAATTTTAATATTAATTTTTAGAGTTTTAATTAACTAATAATTTAATAAATAATGTGAAATAAAATAAAAAAGGAAAATAAAAAATTTAAATAATAATAATATGAAATATAATAAAAAAGAAAGTAAAATAAAAAATACAAATTAAATAAAACTAAAAAAAAAACAAGTAAGAAAGTCTAAGTTCGGGCGGAGCCGAACATTAAATACCCGGCGCAAGTATTAAATATATGTTTTTTCACCCTTCCGAAACCTTCCGCTAGATGGTAAGCCGAGGTGTAT
>NW_016183085.1:0-5673 GCF_001687245.7 Rhagoletis zephyria | reverse complement strand
GCTTTTAGTTAATATAAAGCTTGGACGGTATTTTTATAGAAAACTGAAAGAAATGAGCTCAAGAAATATTGCGAATATTAAAAAAAATCAACACATGGCCATTAGTTTGTGTCACTGTTTATGTACAGCTATATAATTTTCTTTATTTCTACTTACACGCCATTTCATATTAGTTTTCTCCAAATGACGGATACGAACCTCGAATTGGTTACTTGGCGTGGTATTTTATTTGAAACTAGCAAGGATACATAAACATATTGTGTACATATGCATACATATACATATATCAAATTAGCTGCTCTATTATTAACCATTTTGGATAAACAAGAGGACGCTCATTTTAGATTAAAAAAAAAAACAAACAAAGAAACAACCTTTAAAGCAATCTACAATGCAGCAGCTTAGAATTACATACAACTCCTGCAAGCAACGTCGAAATCTAGGAAATAAAAGCACTTCGTCAAAAGCCAGTCGCATTTCTGCTTAAAAGTGAAATGAAAATGAAAACCTCCCAACAAAGAATGCAACACATCGACACTCAGTAAAATTTGCGCGCGGAGGCGGCAGTGAGCCCCAGCAGCGGATATGAAAGCAGCGTAAAAGCGCATAAAGCGCATTGTTCCCATTTTCACGGCCACACGGCTTGATTGTTGTGAGCTGCCGCAGGCGTAAACAAGGGCAAGAAAAGATGTTCGCTAAATTCTAGAGCAGCGCTTGCACGCGAACAACTAAACTGGAAAATAAAGAAATACAAAAATATTTGTTCGCAGTTGCTTGTATGTATGTAGGAGATGGGCAAGCTGCTAGAAGTAAGTTACAATCAAATGAAATAAATATTTAAAATTAAGAAAAAGCACAAAAATTTGAGGTGGTTGGTACTCCAGACACATACATATATAGAACCATGAAAACCCACAAGAATATCACATTAATGCTATTGTACAATAAACCTTTTTTTTATCGCTACAACCAAAGCTTATCACAAATTTTAATTTTTAATTAGTTTAAGGAATACTCGCACTAATGACTTTTTGTAGATACGCACATTTTAAAAATTTACGGCTGATGTAATTCCACTGTTTCTCCGCTATCGCAGCGGATATTGCTGCCTTGATAACGCCGAATCGAGGGGCGGAAACCGATGGCTTGGGACGCCGAAGGCTAGCTGCCTACGAGCTGCTCATGGGACTGCGTTTGGTGTTTTAATTAAAATTTATGCGCTTCTATGGCTGTATATTTTAGGCTGTGCGAGCACAGTGACAATGCGGCGACTAGAAAATTTTACTTTGCCTCAAACTGCGCCGCTGTTTCCGTTGATGCTCAAATGCGCGCTAAATTTTTGGCGCTTCCTACTTTCTCTTCGTTTTTTTTTTGTGTTTGAATTCGTAATAACTTGCAAATGGAGATTGGTNGTAATCACTTGCAAATGGAGATTGGTTTTCTTATTGTCGTTATCACTTTTTCATTAGCGTATCCGACACGTGCCGCTACTGGGGACTTTTCTATTTAGATATTACCATTGCCACCAATTCGCTGTTGACAAACATTTATGGTCTGAATGGAGCGCAATTTATTAACAGAAAAATATGTTTTTTTTATAAACACCCGAATTCACTACAAAGTATTTAGTTATAGCCTGAATTTAATTTCAAAATCCTGTAGACCTGCACTTAATGAATCACATTGATACACAATCAAACGAATGACAGATGAGCAAGCATCCAAAGCCAAAAAATGGCCGAAAGCGTAAAGCAATTAGCTCGCTAAAGATCCTGAAGCACATTCAGCTACAGCTCAGCAGCGGCACAAGTGCCCTGGCATTTCATATTGACTCACAAAAATATGCAATAATTCTGTTTAAAATTTAAAATAAACTTTTTCCATATATATATATATATATATATGTAGTAATTATTTGAACACACTTTGCACTTGAACGCAACACCTTATTTGGCAACACTCGGCAGCACCATTCTCATTTATTATTATTATTATTATTTTTGTTTGGTTTTTTTATCTCCACTGCACAAATTCTATGTATTTCCACTTTGCTCGATGTTGCCGACAAGCAGCGAACCGTCTCGTTCAAGCCCACGTTCTAAACTGAATCGAATTGCCGCTGCGACTGAGGTAAAAACTCAAAACGGCAGCCAGAAGAGCAGCTGCAGCAGCGTACCGAGGCGGAAGGCGCAGATGCGAATGTGACAGATGCAGAGGCTGTGGTTGTTTGCGCTTGGACGCTGCTGTTGCCTATCCTGATGCTTGTGCTTATGCTGGTGGTGGTAGTGGTGTTGTTGCTGTTGCGCTGCATCCTTGGGCGCAGCACTGTTTGCCCACGTGGTCACTCGCGCAGTCAGCGTCCCCGTGGCGTTAACATTTGCCGGGAATGTTGATTTGCACTGCTCTTTGTTGGCTGTTGTTGCTAAACCCGTAAAATGCCAGCTGTAAGAGAGTAACAGCAGTCGCTCTGTAATTGAATATCCCCATAAAGAACACACATCGTTGCCTACTTCTGGGCGTTTAAACTCATATATGTATGTGTTATGCTGCCGAAAGTATTGCGAGCGCTTCAGTAAGCATGTGTAGGTGATGCGATAAAATGAAAATTATAAACAGAGAGCGCGAGCAGATATTTGTATATTAATTTGGAGAATAGTGGCAACCCTGTTGAAGTATGTTCTAAACTTTGTCACAAATGAATTCTCTCATTTTCTCTTGCAGCTATTTTTAGCCCAGGCACGTGGTCTGCCACACCGGTCCGGTTACAGGCCTCCTTTGGAGACTCACCAAGTGTAAATAAACAAACAGAGAGTGGCGAAAGCGACCACCAAGCCACGTGCTCGCTCTATGTAAACAAATGCTGGCGAAGAGAGAATGTTTTTTTTTGTGTGTGTTTTTTAATGTTATAAAAAACTCTTCAAGAGATGATGCTTTGAGTTAGAAATTAAAGCAACCGATTTTTCTTAATAAGAATGATATATTGCACTAGAAGTGGAACTTGAAAAGCAGAAGGACTTGGTGAAGTGAGAAGGGTCTTCTAAACGAGTCTAAGGCAAGTGGAAATGTGCTGTTGTTTGCGAAGAAAAAGCAGTTCCAGCAAAGTCTGCTATGCTGGCTTCAGGACTCTTTACGTGAAAAATCGAATAGTTTAGGTCAAATATGACGCGGTATCCCACCATTGGGTCTAAGCTTTCTGGTAAAGTTATTTTAAGAGCGGCACTCACATTAGGCACCCATACGATGTGTATGTCGGCCAGGTTTACTAGATTAATGTTCAGGCCAGTTTCTTTAGACTAGGTTTCCACAGAACTTAGGATGCTTTGTACTAGATGATATAACACCCGTTGCTGATTTTCCACTTTCACTCTAGGAACCAGTTAGCAGCGCTAGCAATACTTTCGGCTAAGCGATCGAATGAAGAATAGTTGTAGAAAACTACAAAGCAGAAGAAAAACTACGTTCCACATGTCTCCCATCATCCCCGGCCTTTCATGTTGCGAAGAAGTAGCAGAATGAAAATAGGAATGTATTGTGTGCTTTGGAGAAAGCTTTTCAACGCATAAATATTCTTCGACTCGGCATATATAAGGACAAGGAAAACGAGAGTGTTGACGAACACGATAAAAGTACCCTTAGGTGGAAGTAAGTACTTGCTTATACTTGGTAAGAAAGAATTTCATAAAACCGCCAGGAAATTGCTGAAAACACTACTGGAACGAATTCCAAAAAAGAGATTTATAAGGTCATAGAATAGTCTTCAAAGGCAAATAAACTGCATTCTCAGTTTCATTCTGTCACGCCATTTTTTTTTTTGGGGATATTGTCCTGATAAGTTTTTGATTTTTATTAAGTTAGAAGGTTTGGCTTTGTCACGAAGTAGATCTTATTTCAAATATTTAGTATATCATTTGTTCAAGGATTCCCCTGAAAATGTACGACGAAAAATTTTGTTGAACCCCTTTCCCCAAAAATATTTTAGTTAGGGGTAATTTAGACACATATTTTTCAAAAGTGTCCTAGGAGTCCCATTTGCAAGGGCTTTCCAGGATTTAATTATTCCACAAAAATGTTCCTAAAAACGCAGTAAAGGATATGCCGTAGAAGTTAAGATTTTATATCGGCACAATAGATTTGTTCCCCTAGCTACTCTGAGTTCCTTTGAATTAAATATATTTATTTGCATATTGCCAGAAAATTTATTCGCGGTTTGAACTTAGCTAGAATCTTTCTTCGAGTAGCTCGTGGAAAAGAATGCCCTATCTCAATGTAAATTCAATATATCGGCAGCTGAAATACCAACTAAATTCGGAAGTAGGGGCCATTTCTGAGATAAGGCATTTTCAAGCCGGTTGCCGAAATAGGTCGATCTCAGACGTCGATATACATAAATATGTATATGTAAGTGCATAAGCCCACACATAGTATTTGTTTGACTTTTGTTTGAGTTTTTTGGCCTGAATAAGTATCTAATAATGCACACATTTCCTTTCTTCTTTATTTGTGAATATCCAAAATTTAATTAACTCGATTCATTGTTTTGCACAAATATGTATGTTTGTGCAAAAAGTTGCTAAATATAAATGAAAAATATATATCACGGAAATGTTAATTACATTAATACATATGTACATACATACATATGTATATTTATAAGTTAGAAATTTCGCTTACATTTCAATTCTCAGTGTTTGCTTAGTTAAAGAATAAAGATTTTGTGACTCAGATAGTAAA
Organism: Rhagoletis zephyria; assembly: GCF_001687245.7. Classification (NCBI taxonomy): domain Eukaryota; kingdom Metazoa; phylum Arthropoda; class Insecta; order Diptera; family Tephritidae; genus Rhagoletis; species Rhagoletis zephyria. The sequence continues at coordinate 942 of NW_016183085.1, read as the reverse complement.
TGAAAGTGGGAATCAAATGAAGACACTCTTGTTTTATGTTTACATAAAGAGATACATGCTTTTTAGCTCACACTTGGGCACATGTATGTATGTGTGTATGTGAGTTGTGTGCAATCTAAAATGAAACTTGAAAACATTGTAATCTCAACCCACACTCATGAGCTATGCTTTGTGTAAATTTGAGTTACGATTACTTTTTTATTCAAACGAAATTAATTTATATGACGTGATAAGCCTACACACAACTAAATGCGCAGCTACCTACATATATATACAAATATGCATATGTATACACACATAATTCATGTAAAATAATATGTCCATGGAATAAGTCAGTGAGAATCATGGTTTTATGCTTCACTCCGCTGCTTTTATCTTAATTCCATCTTCTTTGAAAAAATTTAATTAGCTACTTTTCAATACCATTATTTAAAGCAATTTTCATATTTAGCATGCATTAATTGTGTGAATCTAGTGGTAAGTAGGATTGTTGAAATACGTCTCAGCCTTATTGATAAAAACTTTTATTTTTGAAAAAATATTAGAAAAACAAATCCTGGTAGAATCTGTAGGTTTATCTGCAGAATATTTCTTGGATTTCGCTATTTATATCAGAGTTTGAAGTAGTGCTTTATTTAACTTAAATACAGAGATCCTTAAAATTGTCTATACTTGGGCTGAAATGCGAATTTAAAATATTCTACTACCACAGACTAATATATTAAAAATATTTTAAAGACATTTTAAATACTGTTTCCTAATTTGGTACTGCTATCTTTCTACATAAACTCGAATATGTATTTTACGATTCCCACTCCAAAAGCAAACATTCACTTTCATTTCTGCTTGTGTTGACAAGATCCAGTGCCAAGTAGGCTATCTACATACATATATACATACATATGCAAATTTTAAAAACGTGTTTGGTAAAGAGGTCACAAC
>NW_016183084.1:0-5673 GCF_001687245.7 Rhagoletis zephyria | reverse complement strand
TATCGAAAACATCGAATGGGATGACTATCGATAGTTTTACAGCTCTACCTCCCAATGTATTTCTGCCATGAAAAAACCGCTTCTCACACAAATATAATCATCCTTTAAGCATCCGTCGTCTGCGTATATCAACTCCACACCGCCATACTCAGCTGGCAGATCATCAGGTTCGGCAGCTAAGTTGTTTATCAGTTGCGAAATTGCTATTTGCACCTCGTCATAGTCGGGAGATGGTCGCTTCCGTCGTCATTGACTGGGGGCTCGGGTTCATCTTCTCTACTACTTTCGGTACGGCTACCATTAAACATGTGGAAAATTATTCCCTCCCTTCGTATATATGTTCTGGACATCTGTATTTAGGTCGCCGTGGTTGTCTTGAAACCTTTCCTAAGTCACCTAACTTTGTAATAAAATTTGCGGGCGTCCTCACTATCGATTATTTGCGAAATTTTCAAATCAATAACGGAAATGTTCAATGCTTTTTCATTCATTCTTATAAACACGTATGTTTAATATCAATTTTCAGATGTGCTTTTAAAAATATTTGTATAAAAAAATTCCAATTTTATAATTGCTTTGTTTGCACACCGTCTTCAAACGAGGCACAACTGAAAATTTGGTATTTTTGAAATTATGCGCTAAAAATGTAGACAGAGCTTTTATTTACCTTTCAGCAAAAGCTGGAGCAAATTTTTGTTATAATTTGCTAAAAACCCTAAGGTAAAGCCTCCCTTGCCCATATGATTATTGTGTGTTAAGAAATAGTTTTTCGCATTTTCTGACAAACGTGTTATTTTGAGTTGTATCACTTTTGAAGACGCTGCTCGATATGTGTAACGTTGGAAATGTTTACGGATTTTTGGCATAAACATTTTAAAAATAGCTCCAAATTTACTTTTATTTGCTTTTGATTTTTTTTCACCATATACATTGATAAAAAGTGCAATATTTTCAAGAGAACTAATTGCGAAAGGGTGTTTTTATACATAAGTACATACATATGTATATGGGGCGTTCAATACCAAAATTGATGGGGTTCACACTTCATGCGTTGGATTTGTTTCAAATTATTAAGGTACATGGACAATCATAAATAATAAATAAATGTGAAATTTAAGCTAGATTAATACATTTTTAAAAACTTTACAGCACAGAAACCAAAACAAATCGTTTTAATACTTTTCCAAATATCTCGAGAGCGGGGCGAGGAAAAAATTTGAAAAAAATCACACATACAAATATCAAAATTCTCTATGAAAATAAATTTTTATATTTTTTTTTCTTTAAAAATTTTTCACATTTTTTGATAAAAAAAAAATAGTTTTGGAAAATGTGCCATCTCAAAAAAAAAAATTAAAAAAAATCACACATACGCACATCAAAATCCTCTATAAAAAGAAATATTTTTAAAATTTTTTTCTTCAAAAATTTTGCACATACAAATTTTTTGATAAAATAATTTGTTTTTGAAAATATGCGATCTCAAAAATAAATTGAAAAAAATCACAATGGTAGCTCTGAGTATTGCGCAATATTTAAGTGTAGTATTACGGGGAGCACTGGACAATAATTTGAGTTGTGACTTTTTTTTACACCANAAAATTTTTTTCTTCAAAAATTTTGCACATACAAATTTTTTGATAAAATAATTTGTTTTTGAAAATATGCGATCTCAAAAATAAATTGAAAAAAATCACAATGGTAGCTCTGAGTATTGCGCAATATTTAAGTGTAGTATTACGGGGAGCACTGGACAATAATTTGAGTTGTGACTTTTTTTTACACCATAGTTGAGTAAAATGAGTACATTACAAATTTACAAATTTTTTAAATTTTTTTAGATATTTTTAGATTTTTTTTGAGTATGCCCATTAAATTCTATTATAATATAGTGCAAGTTTTAAGCGATTGCAAAACTGGCGTTAATTTTTTTTTTTTTTAACGGTTTTGCGAATTTTGTTCCATAAGAAAAAGAGAGGAAAAAGGCGGCAACATAAAAAATATTAAAAATCAACGGCTACAAAACTGCATACTCCAAAAAATTTAAATTTGTAATGTACTCATTTTACTAACCTTCGTTGTAAAAAAAACTTAATATTATACTTAAATATTGCGCAATACTCAGAACTACCATTGTGATTTTTTTCAATTTTTTTTCGAGATCGCATATTTTCAAATTTTGATTTGATTTGATTTTTTAATATTCACATAACTAATATATACATATGTAAATTCTAATAAATGCGAAAGCAGGTGTTTAGCTACACACGCTAATGTAGTAAGGTCATTTCCGTGCTAGTCAAAACAAGCGCCAATCTGGCCTGGTGTGAAACATGGAAAGGTTTCGCCCTCATTCCGAAGTCAACCGGCTTTTACGATTTTTTTGGGAAATTAGAGTTCCTTCCTTAGAAAATAGCCGTTTACATGGACCAGGCGACGTAACAAAAAAAAATTCAAAAAATTTACATATTACTTGAAAGTGCTGAAACAGGAGACGTTAAGCAATGAAAACATTCAACGTTTAATTGTTTTTAATTCTTCTGTTTCCAAACGAGCTATCGATGATACTTCCACAAATCATAGGCTGGCTCCACATGCTACTCTAATTCGCCACTATTTTACAACGCTGTGTTTCTTCTTCAGTTTTATGCGCGCTTTTAGTTTTAGCCCTTGCAAATCGTGAATCGTCAAATTAAGCAAATAGCGTTTTGTACCCGATACCCATAAATTACGTGCACACGCGTATCGAAGTACAAAAAATACTCAGTACTTGGTACACGAGTTTATACTTCCAAGCACTGGTATTTTCTTTAAAGAAAATCATATTCCACATAGTACTAGAATACAGGTAAGAATACTTAGTATTTTCCAAAAGCACTGAATAAGTATGTAGTGATAACGTTGGAAGTTCCTTTAAGCATTTATAATTTTTTTTTTATGGAAGAAGATGGGCTCGGCCGAAATTTAGTACCGGACCAGTACTATATATATGCTCCGACGTTTCAATTATTTCCATCCAGAGGTGACATTTTAAACAATGCAATGCACATGCGAACAAAGTCGATTGTGACTTGCAAGATAGCATTTGGGTAAGCTGCTGTTAGCTCTATTTAAAATGTGTATATCCTTCCTAGTCAATTCCCTTGTCGATTTCCCCAACAAATTTTCCAACACTGTGGGTTAGCAATTTTTAGTATACCATTTGGCAGTTGATCTATGCCCACGATCTAAAGCAGAGGCTCACAAACTTCTTTTTCTCGTACACCCCTTTCAAAACTGTACTGGTTTCGGTGGACCCCCGATGCGCATTTCTAACATATTCCCAAAGCTCATCAAAAAATGTTAAGATTAAGTCTAATGATGTCATTTTGCATCGCGGGTGGGTTCCAAAAGTAAATTTGGAGTGGCAAAAATAAAAATAAAATATTTTCTTGTGTTCTACTTATTAAAATAATGTGATTACACACTTGCAAGTTTTAAAAGACAGAGCTCGTATAACCATGAAAGAACTATCTCGCTCTGAGGAGTTATATTTTTTAAAAGCACTAAATAAACTACACACATGTTCGGCTCACTCATAAATTTCCATGTGACGTATTTGTCAAATAGTTTATTTGTGTTGATGGCATCATATTTATTTTCATCGCTCCGAGTCTTAAACTAGTCACTAGCATTTTTAAACACACAAAACTTGAAACAACAAAACTGCAACCTTTTTACTCCAAATTTCAAATTCAGAAACTGACGAAAAAGAAAAGTACGAATCTAGATAAATCGATGATAAACAAACAAGCAAGCAAGAAGGCCAGTAATGTTTCACTGTCTCATCCTCTTTAAAGCAGTTTCTGATGAGACCCCTGTCGAGTCTCCCGTGGACACCTGGGGGTCCACCTGGACCACTTTGGGAATCAGTGATCTAAAGAAATTATAGCTAAACATTTTGCTCTGGTGAAGTAAACTGAGTTCATCACCTTCCCTTCTGACTTTTGGTGCCTGGCTTTACAAAGCGAGAAGCAATTTCGCTCTAGAGCTTCTTGTGGAGTCCCCATACCATTTAATGCTGTTTAGCTTGCCTATAAAACCAAGGTGCATCACATATTGCGATCATAGTAAAGCTGCTAGACTCGCCGTTGTCGAACTTTCTCACCATGGGAAAGTTTGTCTCGTCGGTTGAAGATTTTGGACGCCCTTCTCGAGGCTCAAAATCTATGGAAAAATTTTGAACCTTTTATATCACTTAAACATAATACCATCTCCGCTTACATTTCATATGCAGTTCGGAATTCGTTGAAAGCTTCCACAAGCTTAAGCTGACGTCAAAAGCCGTAAAGTATTGCATGACGAGTTTTCTGCTACGTTTGTGGCGGAATTTCTATCGACCTTTCATCAATAATCAACCGAATTCGATTGGTCCAATACTAATTTGGTTCAGATGCGAATCATCTCATCATGAAGAAATTTACGGTACTTCTAATTTGTAATTTGAGAATTAAATTCTTGCATCTCAGATTTTATATAAATATCTTCTTATGATTTTGTTGATTATGTTAGGCCTGATATTCGGGATACAAGCAAACAAACTCCAAGACCATTCTTCGATGGCGTAGTCATTTACATTATTATCTTTTTATTATCAGTCGCGAGCCGGAGTTTATTGTATTAGTGGGTCATCTATTTTTGTTTTAAACCGCGACTGCAACAATTTCATATCGAAATCCGATACTATACGCGTTTTTTCGTTCTCTTCTCATCGATGCTTTCCGCAAATTGATCTCTCAAGACCACACATACAGCCGTAAAGTCTTACAGGGGTAAAGTCTTATGTTATCACAAATTTTAACTGAAACTTGAAAATAATAAGCTACACACATACATACATAGGTACATATATAGGTAGATATATCACATGTATGTTTGTAAGCATTCGCAGAAAGAATTCGTGTTAAATTGAAAATAAAAAATAAAAATTTAATCCCTGAAATAATTCAGGAAGTGAAATAAATATTAAGAAACTTTGCACTTTCAAATCGAATAAAACATTTTTTTAATTATCATAATACATTTCTAAAAATTTATATCACAGCGCTTAAGCAATGTGCTAATTTTATTGCCTGTCCGCGCGCCAAAATCTTTGTACAGCTGCTATATCTCCGTGGTTTCTCAATTTACTTACATATTATAAATGAAAGTCTCATTGCAAATGAGTATCGTCTATTGCAAATTTNTGCGGAAATGTCACACAAGATTCTTAAATAACGCTAATTGCAAATTTTCTAATAACATTTCTTTGTAATAAATAGTACAATTTTATGTTTGCAGATCAAGGCACACAAACCGATTCGTTGCTGATTACTGAAGATTCAAGCGTAAGTGGACTAAACAGCCGATCGCGGGCCAAAAGTGAGACACATGAAGAAGGCGCCGCCCGCAACGATGCGGAACACTCGCCATCGCCTCAACGTGAAATCGTACATAAAATTCACAAATCATCATCGTTCTCTTCGTCTTCGGGCAACTCGCAGGGCGCATCTTCCCCACTCGGCTCAGCCACCTCAACCACATCGCTGCACTACTCACCGATTCGCCCCGCCAAACGCACCCTAAAGAGCGACACCATCAACACATATCAAAAATGGGAGACTACCATTGAGTCCATCAGCTATGTTTCAAGTA
>NW_016183083.1:0-5674 GCF_001687245.7 Rhagoletis zephyria | reverse complement strand
TTTTAAACGGTTACGGTTTCGGTTTGGGTTTCGGTTTCATTCCTTGACATTTTGGATAAATCCGCTGAAAAATATTAAATTACGATCCTAAATTTTGATAAAGTTTATAAAAACCAAATATCGTAAAAAAATTACTGGAAAAAAATATTCTCAAACAAAAGATATGACATAACTTGCAAACTGTCATGCTATCGAAATAAATTCAAATTCTCATGAATATTGTCAAAATTCATAAATTGAATGGAAAAACTGAAAATATTTATTGAAAAACTATTAAAATCAGTAGGCGTTGGGATTCCACTGCGAATATCTTCTAAATGGTTAGACTAATTGATTAACCACACGCGACCCACTTTTGTAGAGTGTTCAATTTCCTATTAAAATATTTGAAACTCATTTGACAATAATTATATGAGACTAAATTGAAAATCGAAAACTATGATGAGGATAATCTTCCCGTTAATATTAAGAGCTCAGATTTGGTAAGTACTTTCTAGAGGTACCTAGGAACTAGTTTTTGAGTGTCGGATCCAAAAAAAAAATACTTGATTTTTTTGACCCCCCCCAATGTATGTACATACATACTTGTAAGGTAAAACTTGTGAAAACATGCGAGCATTGTTTTGATAAATATTTTACGACAAACATTTGTATGTACCTCGAAAACATTTAACTTACCTGAAGCATATTTTTTTTTGTTATCCAAAAACAAGCTTCTTAAACAGCGAAACGAATTAAACAAAACAAAAGTACCAAAAAAAACTAAATAAATACTCCACGGACAATAGAAAATTATAACAGCCCAAGGTCATCATAATATAGCGCTGACAGACGTCCTGGTTTTCCAGGATTTATCCAGATTTAAACAAATTGTCCTGGTATCCAGGTCCACACTTAAATTGTCCTGGTTTTTTGCATGAAGGTCAATGCATCTAATTTTTAGCAGATTTGTGCTTTGAGAAAAATGTTAAGCTTTCTGTCATTAGTAGGCGAAAATCGATAATGAAACATTTTTTCTAACATGCNCCAAAAGGCCTTTCTGGAAGTCATTCCTTTCTCCTTCCTTTTGTGTACGGAGTGACACAAATTGCAGGGCTTCTGCTTTCCCTACTCAAAGAAGAGCTTTCAGAATGCCTTTTGAAGAAGTTCTTTCAAAGCTGTCTTTAGTTCATAAAAATCATACTACTTTAAGGAATTTAAATATTTACGGTTCGGATCCAATATGTTGTATTGAGATTTAAAATGCTTATTGAATCCTATTTGTAATGCTAAATAATATAAACATATACTTAAGTACATTCGCGTAGATTGTAAATAGGAAACCCTTTTCTAGGAAACAAGCAGGAAATCATTTTTTCAGTCTTTTTGGGTAAGTCTTTTAGAATGGCTTCACTTCAGACAGCCAACCTAAATTATCTTTAGGTTATGGATATACAAAATGGTAAAAATGATTATGAAGCACATTGTAGGATATGTGGAAATTTGCTAATGGTGGTAAAGCAAGCATTCAAGACCACATTAAAAGCGCCAAACATTTTTCCAAGTTACGTCACCGACAAGAGAAATTTGTTCCTTTATGATTACAATAAATTCGGAACTTGAGCGTTTCATCATCACCAATCATTCAGCTCTACGGATTGTGCCACAAAACAACATTTCTTATAATATCAGAAAATACTTCAGAATAATGCAACGCCAGAACCAACGAAACTGTATTTATATGGAATAAGTGTCCTGACCGATGGTTTCAGGATTATGGCAGCCCTATCATAACAGTTCAATTTCTCTCGTAATTGTGTTTGTTATTAACGTATTATCTACGTTTATTAAGTATACGAATGTGCTGAATGATTATGTGATGATAGGAGGTACTTCGCCTCTTTTACCACCAGACCCATTCGCTTCACTTCCTAATTTAACTTGGCAAAGACAGAAAGAACTTTGCTCTGTAATAGGGCACTGTGACATAGAAAACGCAATCGTCGATGAGCTGGCAAGAAAAGGATATTCAACCGGTTTTGTGAAACTGTAACCATTTTATGGCATCAGTTGGTCTTTTATGAGACTTTTAAATTCTTCGAGGATAAGCTTACAAATGTAGCATGTATTGGGAGCATTTATTCACAAAAAAAAAAAAAACAGAGACTGTTTACGTCACAAAATGTAAGCATTGGCATTGTGCACATTAAACAATATCGTTAGTTTGCTGAAACTATGTCCAAAAGGTGAATCTTCTCTCTGTATGCGCTGCAGACTTCTTGTACACCCTGACACTCAAACGCTGAGCTCTGCAAGGACAAGGCTGAGTGAAAAGTGAAAATAATGATTGCGTTTCATTGTAATAGGGTTCTGGTTTTGCAGTGATCTTGGGTTCCTTCACGTAAAACCCAATTTCGATCAAATTATGAATTTTGCGTTGCATGACACCCTCTTCTTTTGCTGAGAACTACGGCGAATGTATTTAAGGACAAGGATTTTGGGGCATGCGCGTCAGCAATTTCCGGGCCCTTAATTGGCGAATGTGCAACGCAATAATTTTATTCGGCGTTGCGATGTCTACTGCAGCTGACATGGGAGAGAAAGTCTGGCAGCGAGTACTGTTGTTGTTGTAACAGCATATAAATTCCACAAAGAGTTTTTGGAGAATCATACCATAGATCTGGGTCGCTCCGGTTACGTAGACCCGTCTGTCGTGGAAATGCAAGAAGCTCCGGCAGAAGAGATTGTAGCACAGCTACGAGCAATATTCCCATCACGGTATCAAAATCGTGTCCCAACGACTGAAATATGAGACTCAACGACGAAACTCCAATATCGCACCACGTTTCTAACCACGGTAGTCTGAAACACTAAGTTCCTACTTAAGAAGATCCATCAATCGGGATGGTTGTCTACTGATTGAAAAAACCAGCAGCCAAATTGGCCACGGCCTTAAAAAAAACACACGAGAGCATGATCGGAAAACAGTAAAAAAGTTTTAAAGAAAAGGTGCATTGATATATGAGGCCGTGAGAGCCTGTCTACATACAAAAATGTTGGAGTAATATGCGAAAGAAAGATTTGTAAATAATACGGTATTTTACTGAAAAGTTCATTGCCCTATGCACTATGGTCTGGGGATTACTATTTACTGGCCAAAGGTCCAGAAGTAACCAAATTGATTTGAGTCTTAGTGTTTGGGGTTTTTTGTGGTCGCTGATTTCGAGATCCAATATGGCGACTAAATTTTATATTTTTTTTCCTTTTCATCAAAAACTTTTATATAAGGGGGGTTTTTGAGGTCGCTGATTTCGAATCTGATGTCAGATTTTTGAAATACAAAATGGCCGATCCAATATGGCGACCAAATTTTATAATTTTTGTCTTTTCACCAAGAACTTTTATATAAAGGGGTTTTCAAGGTGGCAAGTCAGATTTTTTAAATTCAAAATTCGGACCCAATGTGGGGTTATCGGCTTCGGAGCAAAAAAATTTTAGTTCAAAATAGTAAACCACATTTTTGGCATACATTAAAAAGACACTAGCACAACAAGTTTAATTTCATTTCATATTACTTATAATTAGGCTAGGTATAAAGTTAACAAAAAAATAAATAACGTAACATACAAGTTTAAACAAAAAATGCAAAAATGCATTTTTCACCTATGTGCTTGCGTTTCATTCTTGCTCTTTCCTTTAAGTAGGTGTTAAGTTCTTCGTCATCGTCGGCATCTTAGCTGACTGCTTCTTTTCAAATATCGAAAAGCATGGCACGTAGAAGTTTTCTAAGAAAAAAGCCCATTTTTCAAAGTGGAAAAAAGTGAAACATTAAAACAAACTCTAAATTAAAGATTTGTATGGCCCAAAAAGCTTCAAGGCCAGCATATGAAATCAAGTAATTGGAATATTATTACACAAATTTTGAAAATTTATTTTATTTTATTTAGCATGCTCTTTCCCAGTTTTTTGTTAATTTAGCTAGTTTTTTGTAATGCTAGTCTTTTTTGTTCATCACACAAATATTGCCTTCATTATTCATTTCAATTCTCTGTTTTTAAGTACCTATATCACCCGAAGACTTATTCCGATCCGAACTAGAAGTATGCTGACTACGAAAGAAAAAAATATGTAAACATTTTGTAGAAATGTCAGCTTTAACAGCTGATATCTTAACGGGAAAACTCTTTCGGCAAATAATGTGTGTGCACTTTTTTACTGTGGAGAATTAGTTTAGTGAAGGAGCTGCCAGACCATAAAGCTACGTGATGCTACCTTTTATAGTAAACGAAAACTAAAAAGTCGTGACTCTATTACCGTCTCGATTCTAGTAAGGCATTAAAGCTGTACCAGAATATTTTTTGATATGAGTTAGGCTACTCTGGCTCTCAAAGCCTCTATCTAATGACTCGATTATATTATATTTACGTTTAGATGGCGTCGAAACATCGTTGATTTCAATAAGACACGCTTCGCTGAACAGATTCTCATTCTGAAGATACTTTAAATTACGAAAAATAAGCTTTAGCTTTAGTTATTACTGCTATGTAGTTACTTTATTAATTCTAAATATTTCAGTATTTCTTCACTGCTATACAATTGCTTATCATATTCGGCTTGGTTGTACATTTTACAGCGCGCACGATGACGTAGTTGCACCACATCCCTCAGCAGAACTTGTGCGTTATGATAAAATCGTTGCAACATTTGATTGATGGAGAATCTCTCCTGATTATATTTCGTCTGTAGTCGCTCGAGACGCATTTCACGCTCCACGCTTCCTCGGCCTTCATTCAGATAACCGCGTCGCACCTTTGCTCTGCTAACCTTGGGATATACTCTAAAATTTACGACGTTCTCCTTTCCCGTAGATTTATAGGGTATATAACGTTTGCGTACATTTCTCCTTTCACCGACGAGTTTAGGTCGTCCTTGATCCACTGATGATTTCACTGGCGGGCGTATTGGATGTTCTAAAGCGGCATCGATGGAACGCCTTAATATTTCTTGGCTTTCCACGGCAATAACTGGATTTGTTGCCTCCTGACGCAGCTTGTCCTTTACTGTCGTTACACGTTTCATATCACTCTCTTTTTTGTTTCTACGGGCGCTCCCTTCAGCCATATTCGAACGTTATGCACCTTTGGCGGCTCCTGCAAGAATACTAATGAAACTAGATGCGCTTAGGAGTTTTTATAGTACAACGTTTTTTAAAGCCAAAGAACGTTTTTAACTAGCCACGCATGGTGACAGGTAGACATACTAAGCAGGCAATTAAGGGCTGGTTCGGGCTACATCCATATGATTACTTAATAAAAAAAAGGATAAAGTATTGCATATCTACAGTAATTAAGGTGTTTGTGGTTTGAAAATTTTCCATCAACAAACGAAATTTATAAATACAAGTGCACATAACTAATTAAAATGTAGTTTCTAATAAATATTATCAAGTTTCGAAAGCTGAATTAAATCTAGCATTCTTAATAATTTAAATTATATCGAACTATTCCCAGAGCAGATAGATGCATTTCTGCATCAAAAAGAAAATTTCGAAAAAAAAAAATGTCGCTTACGTTATTTTGGCGTTGGATTTTGGGTTTTTTTAATCGCGGTTACGATTTGCTGTTTAATCAGATTAAAATTAATCACGATTAACTGTAATCGGATTGAATTTAATCGAATTAACTAATTGATTAAA
>NW_016183082.1:0-5675 GCF_001687245.7 Rhagoletis zephyria | reverse complement strand
ACACATTTTTAAACTACTAAATATACTTTCTACTGAAGCATTAGAAAAGTGCTATATTAGCAATGCAGATATAGTTTTTTTAAATTGAAACCTGCAGAATCTTTCAATTCAAAAACTTTTCCTATAATTTTCTGGATCTAATAAGGAATCAATATGAATATCCCTGAGATTTTGCAAGTTTCCTTAAAGCTCTTTTTTTTGTATATTAGCACCCAGTTCGACAAGCCATTTGAGAAAAATGTGAAAAAAAAACAAAATGTTTTGATTTTCTGGCAGCCATGTTGACATTTGATAAAAACGCTTACGTTGTGTATGATAAAATCGCCTCATTCGCGACGGAATGAGGACGCGAGGGAGAAAAATCGAAGAAAACCAAACCCCCTTACATTGTGAACCGGAAGAAAACTAAAATTCTTTGCTTGAACGAGTCATGTTTGCATGGTGTATGGCGAAATGGGAAAAGTTGGTTTGAAGAATGTTTGACAAGCCGCTTGTGTGGTGTATTTCGCTCTTNTCACAACTCTCTGGAGTAAAACATGGCTGCATTTGTTATCTGCAAATATATCGAGAGAAAATACCTCAAAATAAAAATCCTCAAAAAATACTCAAGCGCACCCGAAATTCCTCACGTTTTGAGGAATTACTCACAAAGTGGCAACACTGGTTCTCAGCGTCTTAGGTTTTTCAGTGGTGGCGCGCAAACGCAGACGGCCGGGGACCGCCGCGGTTGAGCGCCAACAGGCTCGCTTCCCCCTATTCCCCCATTCGCCATTATGCCGAAAATTTTATTTAAATGCTCTATATGAATGTACGATGAGAAGTTGGGGTTGTTTGTGTACCCACGCCGTAGAAATACTGTGGTGATGTGGATGGCACACGTGTTTTTTTTTTAACTGAGAAGGCGTTTGAAAATTTACGCAAACAACAAAAGTGAGTAAAGGGCAGAATAACATAAATCAGCCGTGGTCGAGTGGTTTGTGTGACATCAGGGCACACACCGTCAATTGGAGGAGAAGCGCGGCCAATCATTTTAAACTTTGCACAGATTGCTTTGCAGTGCATATTAGGCGTACTAATTCCAAATGGTAATACAAGCATTGTTTGCCCAATTTGCCGTCAAATTATTCGACAAACGATGAAGATGTGTATTTAACTTTTTACTTTTCTTTCTTTCTTTTTTGATGAAACTTTGAATTATTTAATCTTCATACACATGTGCATACATACAAATGTATTAAATGTATCCACTGAGTTTTGTTAATTTCAATTTCTGCGTATAATAAAGGAAAACAAATATTAAGTTTAATGTTATCATATTAGTTAGTTTTTATTTAGAACAGGGGATTTTGGATATACATACATATACGAAAATGGTACGGTTGCCAGACGTACTGATTTTATCTGTACAGTACATTATTCAAAGTTCCATAGTTACATAAAAAAAATATTCCGACGATAACCTTCTCCTTTTTATGTTAAAATGAATAACATTTTTTTTATGAACTACATTTTTTTTGTATAAAAAAAGCCTAAAGTGCTGATTTCGCGCAAGAAAAATCTGGCAACGCTAGAAAATGGAGACAAGAGCCACAATAATGATGAAATAATGCCCACCGGCAAAAGGCGATAGAGCGCGCGGGATTAATATCTTTTTCAAAAAGGCAAACCGTCCTCATGCTTTATTTCGGACCTTGAGATTTTTTGGTATACCCTGAGGCTCGAGATTCGATAGGAGGCCCCTGAATCTCAGGTTGAAAAATATAATCTGGCAACCGTAGTATTTTCTCATGCGAAATTAAGTTGACATTTGTTTCGTATTTGGAAATAACTCGCAAACTAGTGTGTTGGGTGTGGATCGAAATATAGGATTAGTACGTATTTCATACTTAAATTAAAAAAAGAAAGACAATGGAATACCCCATATACATATAGACATGCATTCTTATGGATTAGCGTACAATCATTTTCTTTACTTTCGTCTCATTTTCAAAGCCTGCACAGAAAAAATACATAACAATTAATATCTAAACAAAAAATATAACAACAAAGAAGCAAGCATAGAGTCTGCCGTCACTGAGTCTACCTTGACAGTTGGGCTTGACTTGTCTGCTGATCTGTTCGTCCGCTAAGTAAGTACTTCGAATGTCGAGCGAAAGCGTTAAATACGTACACCAATAAACACTTGTACACTTGTAGATACATACATACATACATACCTATGTTGTCGTCAGTGTTGCCACAGAGCCATAGATTCCTCCCAAAAGACTTCAAAGCCTGCCAAAATGTAAAGTTTAGGATCCACACTTTGTGTATTAAAAGATCTTCATAGTGAATTTGATAGCCGCCGAGAATTCATCGATGTTTAATTCTTCTCCTTATTTTGATACCCATCTTTTTTCGGTTCATGTCCTCCCAGTCGGAAAAGTAGTAATGCATTACATGCGTGATAAATAATACATATATTGCATTTCGTATGAGTTCTCGATTATATTCTTTGGACATCGCCCTGGGAGAAAAAATGCATTTTCGAATGTGAAAAGGGTTATTTTACTGATTATTTTTTCGATTGCTATACATTACATTTTCCACTGGGTTGCTCTAATGCGTCATGCTATCCAAATTTTGCTGTATATAACAGCGCAGCCTTAAATAGATTACGTTTCAAAGCGTTTAAAATTTGAAAAAAAGTTTGGTCAGTTTCTGGAGAAGAATAAACCTGATATTTATCGCAAAGTTTTCCAATTTAATTTGGAGACTAATCGGTTTCAGCATTTTGTCATATTCAGTGTAATTTTCTGTTCGAACAAATAAACTTGGACAAATTCACTATCTTCTCACTCTCCCGAAAAATAAAATAAGTATAAAGTAACACCCCTGCAAACCAAAGTTCCCGAAATCTTAACGAAATCTTTAGGAGTATCTGATTTCTGTAACGATTTTTTTCCGAATCTTCAAAGAAAATTATATGAAGTGGTTGACACGAACTCGTAAAGAAATTTCTGTACGAAAAATAAAGAAAATTCTGAAAAAAGTCTGCAAGAAATTCTTCACATAGCAGCATTATTTTCATTTCTTCACCGATTTTCTTCCGAAATTTCGTAAAAGAATGGAAGTGTGCGTAATTTATTTCATTTTAGAAAATTCGGAAAAAAATCGGGTGGGATCTTTCCGAATTCGTTAAAATTTCTTTACGATTCAGAATACTATGAAAAAATTGTTTGCAGGGACGAAGCATATTTTTTTTTCTAAACTCTGTTTAGGGGATGGCAGGCCACCATGAGTATAGTTGTCCAAACGCAAGTTTGCAAAAGTCCAGAAAAGGGAAAAGGAGTATATAGACTTAAACTCTCAGAAAACGTAACAAACATTATTTAGCTCATGCTAATCATATCGGGAAGAATGTCCTGTCTGTGCCTTTTGCAGCACATTGAAATAAAATACTGTGTCAGTAGGATTTGTGAATACTTCCAACACAAAATTATTTATTTCTCTCTTTAGTTGTTATACCAAAATAATTGTGGTACCAAAATTTAGCTCACTTTGTAGCTGACTAAATATAGTACAAAAATGTAAAAATATAAACTAAGAAATTTTTAATGCGATTTGAAATATGTATTTTATTCTATGTATATTGGCCATTTTAGTCGCAGTCAAAAAGAGAGACATCTCGAAATTACCTCTACTTTGCTAAATATGCGTTGATTGAAATCTACCAAAATTTCTTTTATATTACCAACCTATCAGAAGGAAAAATCCTACCGAATTTCGTAGGAAAAGCGCAATAGCGGTAACACTGGTTGGCGTTGGTATCTAAGAGTTCATATATACATATATATACATACCTATATGTATATAGATATCTGAACTCGTAGATACCAATACCAACAGCCAACTGTCAACAAAAGTCAACTGATAGCTAAATGAGCAACAGAAACATTAGTTATGGCATGTTGCCTTCAGCAACAAAATAGCCACAATGTCAACAGCAACAATTGTGACAACAACAACAAAAAAATAGGCATAGTCGTAAATATGAGATAGAAAAGAAAAAGGAAACAAAATTGAAGTAAAAACCAAGTGCAAAAAATAGTAACAATGTTGGTAGGTATTCGAGTGGTTTTTAATGTTATTTCCTTGGCATATGTACATACATGGGTATATGCATATTTACATATGTACAAGTATAGAAAGACGACCAGAGACACGCTACATATATGAACACATATATGTAAGTATTTAAGTTTTCTTCAATATATAGAACAACAACTGCAAACATCACAGCGACAAAGAAACAATAATACAATAATTGTAAACAACACTGAAAAATTCTGTGAAAGCATCTTTGGATTCGGCCAAGCATAGCTTGCGAAGCTAGCCCACAACGCGTGGATACGTAGGGATGTACATATCTATATTAAAGTTCCTCTTTTCATGACCATAATATAGGTACCTACGGTTGAATATACACTAGGGTAGTCCGAAAATGCATGCAGGAAGAACAAGTTTCAAATTTTCAAATGGTAAAATAAACAAGTCTCCTAAACGGCTAATAGAGAGGAGTTACTGCCAAGGGCTCTCACCATCAAAAATAATGAAATTTGAAAATGCATTGATATATTTTTAAATATAGGTAATCAAGTTAGGACCAGCTATTCACAATACGCCCAAATCTTGGTAAAAACCCGCGAGAAAAGGATGGACACTAACCATCTATTTGTCGACTTCAAAGCCGCTTTCGACAGCACTAAAAGGAGTTGTCTATACACCTGAATTTGGTATCTCCGCGAAACTGATATGGCTACGGCGACCATATGTATGGCAGCCGAATACGGGACAAAAAATTATTTACCAATTTTTTCCACAAAAGCTAGAGTATTTAAAAATCTTTTTCAAAGATCCCAGATTTATTAGCCCTAAAATATTAGCCCTGAAACAGCATCTTTATTTAGGATATATTTTTCGATCTTTTGTGAACGCAACACATAAATATGTATTCTGTTGCAACATCACACAATTGTAGAATATTTTTCTATAACTTTGTACTTTGTGCTGGGAATTTTTACCCCGTAAAATTTGTTACAAACATTCCTAGGCAGGGAAAATATCCGACTACTTTTGAAGCACAAGTGGTATTCAACGGATTATTTTCAGACTCGGATTTCGACCAAGCAAAATGCAGTGAATAGCATCCGGAACGAGCTGGATTGCAAAGCGTACCTTCGAAGGGTCCACTTCCCTTCCATCTTTGAGAACTGCTTTACTATTACAACATTTGAGCGGTCATAGTACCCGAGAAAAAACAGCAAGCTGCGTGCATTTTCTTGTTGGTTTAGGAATCCATATACATACGTAAACAAAGTTTGATATTTTAGTGTAAAATTTAAACAAAAATTACAATTTAATGATGAAATTCGCGACAAAAGTAAAATTAGCTGCTCTACTGCTGCTACCTATTCAGTATGCTTTGCTCCACACAGGGTATTCAACGTGAAATGCGTTGAAGAAAACCTTGAAAAGCTAAATATTAGTAAACTTTTTTTTAGAAAATTTAACAAGAATCATTAACGTCTAATTTCTATGCATACCCACGGATACCCAGTTTTTCTACGCAAAATTATAATTTCAGAAACCATCTAACGGGTGATTTTTTTGAGGTTAGGATTTTCATGCATTAG
>NW_016183081.1:0-5675 GCF_001687245.7 Rhagoletis zephyria | reverse complement strand
TTTAATCGTTAAATAAACAACTACTCGCTTCGTGGCGCATATCAATGTGTGAATGCTGCTGTGAATGCCACAAATTCGTTGAGAGGTTGGTTGCAATTGAGCAGCACTTAAGCATCATTGCTTTCCTCATTAAAACATTTACCAATAATGCACAGCTTATTGTGTTTATATTCAGTTTTTATTAAAAAGAAAATACATATTTACGTTTTGAATGCATACGTTCTATGATTGACTTCACTTTGCTTTACGGGTATAATGCGTAATTAAAAGGTATTTAGTTATAACAAAAATATTTTTATTGCTCAAAAAAAAAATTATTTTACTTAGGTTAGGTTAAGAGAGAGTTACTCACAGACACATTTAGATTGCTCTCGCTACTTATATCCTTAAAACACCCCTTCTTTCAAGAATACCTTTCTTAGACCAATCAATTCGTGGACTGTTAAAATTTATTAGATACTTTCTGGAACATTCTTTTTACAGCCTTGTGAATATATTTATACCCGAGCGCACTTGTGCACAAGGGTATTATAACTTTGTTCACATAGCGGTAGTTTTCGGCAAGGTGAAAAAAATTATATTTGATACTTGCGCCGGGTATCTAATGTTCGGCTCCGCTCGAACTTACATATACTTTTTTACTTGTTTTATTTTGAAAACTCTTTTTTCAACACTTTTATTGGGATCACTGGGGACCCAATGCGACTAATTGTGTGATTTTCTTTATGCGCCTAATTAAGGGTTAATAACATTATCATCATTTATCCAATACAAATATGCATATGTAGCCTGTGCTTATATACATATATACAAACATATACGAACTACCCGTACATCAGCACGATCATAAATTCATCAACTTGATACTCGCCAACTAAACGTCGTCGAATGTACGAGCATTTTAAGTACAGAGATGTATAAATGTATGTAAGTGCATAGACGTAGATACGTATGTAAATATGTACAATTGTATTGCTATATGCATATTAGGGCGGTTTGGCTTTAGAATTGCTTGGTAAGACTAAGTACGAATAGTCTTTCCAATCGTTTCTGAAAATAATATATATGTTTAAAGCAGACCTGTTAAATAATGATTAATAATCATAATGAATATTAATTAAATCATGTTTTTTTTGGGTAACCAGTTACTGATTAAATACGATTATTTGCACCTTTTTAATGATTAATAATTAATTAATTTCAAAAAAAATTTAATCAATCAATTTTAATTACATAATTATTTGGTTATTTTTGATTATTTTAAATTATTTTTGATTTTTTTTAATTGCATGACTAATATAATTATTTGATTATTTTTGGTTTTTAAATTTTAATTAATTAATTAATTTAATTAAGTTAACTAAAAATAATCAAAACTTTACAAATAATCAGATAATTAAAAAAACAGTTCGATTAATTTTGATTATTTGATTATTTCCAATTATTTGATTATTTTTGATTATTTTTTTAATGGCAGTTAATCATGATTACTTTTGATAATTATAATTAATAGTTAATCATTAATGGCTGGGTTATGTAAGAAAATTAAAATAATCATTAAAATTAAAAAAATGCAAAAAAATAATGATTACTAATCGTAATGGAAATTTAACAGCTCTGGTTTAAAATATTTGTGTTCAAGGCGGTGCTGGAACTTGCTTGAAATTTCACCAAAAATCTTCGGAAAGAAAGTTAAGTACCTACGTTTTTTTGGACTTTAGTGGATCTTCAACTTGATTACCATGTATTCCAACCTTTGAATCTAGGTAAGTTTAGAATTCGTGAGCGACTTATCCACACTAAGAAATTAACTGATTACGTTTCCCTCACCACATTATTTTGTAGGTTAGGTCAGGTTGTGGGGTCAGCAACTGCCAATAGCTCTCAACACCATTTTGAACTTCTCAATAATTTAAATATGCCTGATTTCTACGCAACTAAGATCCTCCAAGTTGTCGAAGAGTTGTTTATCTTTAGAAGAGATCGTTCTTCTAGATAGAGCCGGGCACTAGCACAACAGGTGCATCATCGTTTCCTGCTCTTCTTCATCTAAACAAGTAATCGTATGCTTGCCTATAAGGCGGTGTCCTGTTATGACAGATACCCAAGAATGATAGAATACAAGATTGCGCCGATTGCAGCAGAATTCGTTAGAGTAATTTTGGCGTGACGTCACCGTAGAGTTGACAACTGAGAGCGGCAAATAAAACTGCTGTCTAGTAATGTGCTGAATTGTCGGTAACCAATACTTAAAAAAGGTTTCAGTACCCAATACTTCCTTATCGGTACCCGATACTGATTCTTTACATTAAAACTTCGCCATTATATGCATTTCAAGTTTACAAAAAACTTTCGTTATAATTTATATGATATCGGCGTAAAAATATTTCATATCATACGTCAACAAAACCGATACCGATTCGAAGATTGTCGCTAACTGGTTACAGAATCTCTCGCTAACTGGTTGCAGAATCTGCCTACAAAAATGATATCGTCCGATTCAGCTGGAACAAAAATGCTTCAAACAAGTAAGAGTTTCTCTGTATTATGGCCTCGAACCGATATATATAAATCTTTCATTTGAATCAGTATTAAAAGCTCTATTGGCTCCTACATTCAGGTTTTGATAGGCGAATCTCCCGTGAACAGTTTTTTCCATATTTTTGGCCTATGTGCGCTTTTATTCGAAACCTAAATGTTTCAGTACCGAGTATCGAGAGTATTGGATACTTAAAAGTATTGACTCAGCACATCACTACCGCGGTCATCTCGACTGTGACGTCAGCAAAACAGCTGATTCTGTCAAATTCACTGAGAGCCGATTCGCGGTATTGCCATCGGCGCTACCTTCTGTATTCTCTCCACCGTGACAGATACCAACAAACTGACATTACGGTTATTTAGTCTCAGTAGTAAGCTAGTGCGTTTAGCGCTGAACGCCGGCAACAGTTGCCTGACAGTTTTGCAGCTGATCTTGTCATGCCATCTGCCATTCGCTACTTTAGTAAGTCTCACAGAAATATGTAGCTTGCAGGTTTTTAAGGGTTTTCTTATTTAATCGTTCTTATACTCAATAGGAGATTTGAACCCAAGTAGCGGCAGTTCATCGGAATCACAATTTCCTTCTATGTCTCAGTCACCTTTTGGGTGAAATGACTCAGCCGAGAGAGAATTAAGAGTTGTCCGGCATTTATGACTACCATGGAGGTTGTCGAGTTCTTCGTGAGGGAGTTGATTGCCGACTGGCTGCCAGTGTAGATGTATGTAGATATCAACTTGGGGTATCATATCAAACTTTACCAACTTTGTGGCCTTGTATATTGCCATAAGTTCCGCCTAAGGCGGAGGCCACGCAATGAGCGGCATTTCTGAATGGTTGAACGCTGTTCGGAGTATACACCTCCACTAACCTTACCTCAAGCTTTGAGCCATCGTTGTATACATGGATAGACTCGCCGTCTTATTTCCAATTTTCTCGTTAGTCCACCAATCCGGCAAGGATGTTCATTCTAATTGCAATACCGCTAGCGACCTGTTTGGCATGTATGTATGTCTACTTGAAGAAAGATCAGTAGGAGATACAGTGCCTAAGATTATGTTGGTCTCATCGCACTTGCCTATTCCACCATGCCACTATACCGTGAGGGTCATATAAGTATATAGATATTTATATATTTTTGTTTTTGAAAGATTAAAAACTAATAATTAAAAGAAAATTAAAATAAAGATAAATTAAATAAAATGAGTTCCTAAAAATTTTATAAATGAAAAAATATTTTTCTTCTTAAAAAAATATAATTTAAAAATATTCGTTATATTAAATTAGAAAAGAAACAAGAAAAAAAGTTTATAAAAATTAAATGAAATAAAAAAATATTTGTAAATAATAAAATCTACAAATAAAAAATGTAAAATAATGAATTGAAGAAAAAGATAAGTTTCTAAAAATTTTATTAATATGAACAAACTATTGTTTTTTAAATTATGAAATCTAAAAATAAAATAAAAAAATAAATTTCAAAAATTTAAATGAAATTAAAAAAAAAAAAATATATTCTTATATAAAATTTAAAAAACAAGAAAAAATATCTCGGATAACTCGAGACTGCTTTGCTCACTCGACCATTGCAACTGTTAGAGCAGCGCGGCAAAATGACATACAAGTGCTGTCTGTCGAAAGAGCTTTTTTTTGGTAAGACTTGCATGCCACAATAAACAAAGTCTTTCACAATATCGCTTCTGCTGTCTTTCAATTTTCGTACAAAAACTTTGAACTATCTTAGCCTGTTATCTATCTTGCTATCTTGAACTGTTAGTCTTACCCTCTAGAGTGGAAGATCGACCTATCTCGACAGCCAGTTCAGAAACGCCCTATCTCAGAAAACTTTTCAACAACGCTCAGTCTTAAAAAACTTTTCAAGAATGGCCTGCCTCACAATTTGGTTGAAGAACGCCCTATCTCAGCTGCTGACTCGAAAACCCCATATCTCAGCTTATTTTCAATGTTTTTTCATTTGAGGTAGATCCGTTTTGAACCGAATTATGAGATAGGGCGTATCGATGGCTCGAGGGCCCAAATCGATGGCTCGAGATAAAGCACCTTGTGTTTTCTAGTGAAGAGCACTGATACTAGCTAGTAGTTACAATTTTTGGTTATTGTTATCATAACCTGCTGACTTTTTTCTCAGTGCAGTGGTGTCCAACAGACTGCATAATATGATGGGACATACGACTGCTGGATACAGGCCACTTCTTGCGCAAAGCCATTCTGAAGGCCTACATGTGAGTTTTGTGTCCAAAATAATGTCCAATTATTTCACTTTTTATACAAATAAAGAATATTTAGTTCAGTTTTTCAATAGCAGAATGTGCGGAATACCCTCAAATAAGGTGATGAAAAAAAAACGTCTCACCCTAATGCATTTATTTTTGCTTGGCGATGTGATTGTGCATTGGCCTCCTCGCCTCGGCAATTGGCTGATCGTGGTGATCAGCGGCGGTAAAATAAGTAGCAAAGACAGCGCGCCAACATGGAATGTGAGAACAACAACTACAACAACTACAGC
Source organism: Rhagoletis zephyria (assembly GCF_001687245.7). Taxonomy (NCBI): domain Eukaryota; kingdom Metazoa; phylum Arthropoda; class Insecta; order Diptera; family Tephritidae; genus Rhagoletis; species Rhagoletis zephyria. The sequence goes on along the minus strand of NW_016183081.1, from coordinate 609 downwards.
AACAAATTATACAATGCACAGAAAATCAGCTTGGTGAACGCGCTGCAGCAAATGGCATACATAAAATGCAGTCGACATTCGGCTGCACAATGAAAATCACTTATATGCGATTGCAACTGCAACAACTGCAACAACTGCAACAACAACAACAAGTACATTGATGCGCTGTTTCTGCCGCTGCTGCCTGCAGTTGCATCGCCAGAGTTCAATTCTATTTTGAGCATGAAATCGTCAGTTGTATAGATTTGTTATTCTGCCTCATCTTCATTTGCGCTTTGACTTTGTAATTCGTTGTGTTTTTTTTTTTGGTTTTGTTTTCAACTAATAATATTTTATACGCTTGCAACTACTCAATAGCTTATGTATGTATGTATTTTTTCGCCTTTCCTTTTTTTATTACTTTGGAAAAGTTTTTATTTGTTGACTTTTCATTTATAACTAAAAACTTATTCAGTGGATTTTGCTACTTTATGCAAGCATAAAAATAAGTGCATATACCGAAACTTATGTACATATGTACAGTGGCGGATTTATCGTACAGGCAACATAGGCTGAAGCCTAGAATTAAGGGGCGGCAAAATTTAAGACAGCTAAATTAAAAGAAAAAAA
>NW_016183080.1:4184-5675 GCF_001687245.7 Rhagoletis zephyria | reverse complement strand
GCAAAAACAGTATTAGTATGTTAGGTATAAGATCACAATAACTCATATACATACATATGTATGAGGCGAGGAATCAAAATATGATTCTAGTACTAATGTTACCACCAGAAAAGGCCCAGTTGCGGATTCTACCACAGGTACTGTATTTTTTTGCTACTTGTTATTGATATTATAATTTTATCCAGCGCATAGTCGGAATAGACGAGAAAATTTTATGTCATTGAGCGAAACGTCAAATCACGTAGGACAAAAATTTTTAATTGACTTACATTGCTTTTTACGCCCGCCGTAAAATTTCGGTTGGTCCCATAAATTATTAGAAATAGTCGCCAGATAATTTCCGCCGATGTTTTCACGCAGGTGATTCGCTCTCTCATTCGTAATTGGCGGCCCAATTACGAACCGAATCACGTTATGCGGTATACAATTTTGAGAGCGAATCACTTCATTGGTGGGTAATTCAGATCGAATAACCATGCGAGTCACGAACAAATCGTTGTCTTCTATAATTTTTATCGGAAATTTATCGAAATCAGCTGTAGTGAAAACACATAGACCACACACATCCCCACCAGCAAAAACATTGAAAAAAAGCTTGTAAATAGCTACATTCGTTAAAACATGATTCAGCTATTCACAGGTCTAATCTAGTGTTGTTGCGATACGACTAACTACAAGTGTAGTTAAAGCTTGACAGCGTGGTTGTCATTGTTAATTCCATACATGAAATAGATTCATTGCATAATTTAATAGCAGGGAATCAGCTGCACTTGATAGTACACTGAGGGGAAAAAAATATTAAAATCAAATAGAAACGTAATTGATCCTACTATAAACGTCAACGAAAGTACTGTATATTGGTAAATATTCAATTCAATTACGCGCATATTAAAATAACCGCGCTGAAAAAGCATCCGTGAAGTGAATAATCAAGACAAAAACTAAAAAAAAAAATTGTTTGCATGTTGCCTGCAGTGGAATTCGAACCCGACCATCTCCGGATATCAACAACTTGTGGCAAGTATGTCAGCGCACTCAGCTACACACAGGTACTATATAAATTGCTTTCAAATGTTGAATATCCATCAACACCACAGCTATGTATCACGATTGAGAGAATACAAAGGTTGCGCCGATCTCGGACCGCTATTCCTCTCTTAACGAATTTGACAGAATCGTTGTTTGCATGACGTCACACTGGTGCAACTTGTTTACGTTTTCCTTGCAACATTTTTTCTTCTTCTTCCATTCTTGCTCACGTTTTGGCATTTCTCTCTCGCAATTGCACCAGTGTGACGTCACNTCTCTCGCAATTGCACCAGTGTGACGTCACACACAAGTTATTCTCAAAAATCCTCTCCGATCGGCGCAATCTTGTATTCTATCATTCTTGGCTATGTATGAATGTGTGTGTTGTCACCTCTCTCAGAGCGGCGCTCTGAATGCTTGGGGTGCGTATGTACACTTACATATCCATACTCAGATGTGAAT
>NW_016183080.1:0-4084 GCF_001687245.7 Rhagoletis zephyria | reverse complement strand
TGCATTATTTCGGTTTTTTTCATATGCATTATTTCGTATGCACAGTTTCATATGCACAATTTCAGGGTGCCAGTCCGACAGTAAGTCTACCACTTGATTCACTTCGCATTGAACATTGTTTTTTTTCTGGTTCATCTCAACTTCCAGTCCAAAGTTATGGCGTTTTCTTTTCTCGAAATAAATGTTGCGTTTATTCTACACCGCGCCAGGGCTGTTAAGTTTTCGTGTACTTTTCTCAGTATCTTCATATGCATATTGCGTGCCCTTTTATAAATTTTGTTGCACTCTGATAATGTTGCTATATAAGGAGGTGAAATTTTTTTCGAGAAAAGAAAACGCCATTAGAGATGAGTTGGAGAATGATGTTTGATATCAACTTGAAGAAAAGCTTAAAATTTTCGACCCTGATAAGCATGTAAGGGCGGCAGATTCTTGATTCAATTGGACACTGAATCGTTTTGTTTCTGCTTGTTCTTTCAATTCTTCTTCTTTTATGTTTTCTGTCTAATATCTATGTTGTTTTCCTTTTTCAGCTGAATTCGATAGATTTACGAAATATATATATTAGGAATACACAGATTTGCGTGCGATTCTAAATATGAACCACTTGGAAATTACTTAGTTAGGATTGCCAATAAATAACCAAATTATAAACGACTTACGAAAGAAGTTTCCATAGGAATGCATTTTAAATATATTAATATGTATGGTATTTGTAGACATGAATAAAGGAGCTGGTCCAACTCCACCTACGGATTCCGCCAACGGTAAGAAAGTATGTATATATATATGTATTAAAGTGCTGCACAAGTCGACTTAAAGCTGGTTTCAAGTCATTTAACATTATACTGAAATTGGAATGTCAGTGGCAAAAATACATCGATGTTTTTCTTTGATTGTATGCATCGAAATGTACATCGATATTTTTCGATGCATTGAAGGATATACAGGGCAGAAAGAAATGTTTTTTAATTACCATAAAACAAAGCCTGGGTCAGGTATATGAATTTATTTTAAACTAAAATAAAAAAAATATATATAAATAGGTGGTAATTTCCGTTTATATATGTCTCTTTAAAAGCTATTTAAGAACTCTTTCATTTGGTACCAAATTTGTTTAATTTGGATAAGCGGTTTGTTTACTATCCGGAAAGACATTTATTTCGAACTTAAAAAATATCTGGCCAAGTTTAACTGTTGGAAAAAAAGAACTGCTATTTACGGTCCCTGAATGCAATGATCGAATTTAAACCAAATTAGTATGGGACCACCTGTGAGGTAACACCTTTTCTGTAAAAAATAATTATAGAAATCGGTTAACATGGTTCAAAGTTATGCGGTAATATACATAAAAAAAAATATTCTGACGAATTGATAACCTTCTCCTTTTTGTGAAGTCGGTTAAGAATACAAATTTTGCACACCTGATTTGGTTTCTCTGGCGATAAGGCAAATTCATTTCGAAATAAAAATATTTTTAAATAGTATTAAACTTTTGCCATCCATCTGGCGTGATGAAAAGCTCCTGGTGCGCGAAAAGAGATGGTACAGGTAACGTTGAGCACAACTTTTAAGTTTGTTCAAATTGCAAATAACCTCTATGCACCCCTTAAGACCCATTAAGANTTCAAATGGCAAATAACCTCTATGCACCCCTTAAGACCCATTAAGACCAAACGAGGTCTTAAGCAAAGCGATTCCTCTCCTGCAACTTTTTCAAACTGATGCTGCTATAAATGCTGCTAACCTGAATAAAAGCTACTAATTTGAATCGTAGCGGCGCCATATAAGTAGTATAGCAAGAGAACGATGCTGCCGGCGAATGCAAATGATATCGACATCATCGACCTGAAACTAAGGGACGTCACCGCAGCATTTTCCATTAGCCTTTGACGAGCATAAAATGCTCTCGTGGCTTTACTGGTAACCGCTGTGAGATGCGAGTTCCAGTTGAGTCTCTTATCCAGTATTAGGCCTAGAATGAGATCTCTCTGTGAGGGCTCTTGTGAGATCTCAATCTCAGTCCGGCACAATTTGGGTTTGGTCAAGTTGACCTTCCTTCTTTTGGCAAATAGGACGATGACGAACATCATTGGGTTAATTAAAAGGCCCTTTTCAGCACACTATCCCACGGTTACGTTTACAGCAGACTGCAACCTGGAGATTATTATCTCCTCATCCCAGCCTACCACGTACACGACTAGGCCATCAGCATAGCCATATGCATTAAAGCCATTCCCTTTAAGTCTTTCTAGAAGCTCGCCCACAACCAGTTACCACAATAGGGGAGAAAGGACCCCCTTGAGGGCAGCCACGCGTGACCGTTACCGTTTGTCTACTACCTTCTAGTTCGACTATAATGGTTCTAGACTTCAGCATACTTATGACCCAGTCGGTTATGAGTTTAGGAATGTCCTTACCTTACCTTGTCATACCCAAGGATATTGCTTCGGATGACGTATTGTCAAAAGCACCCGATATGTCGAGAAATGCACACAGGGCAATTTGTTTATACTCCTTTGCCTTCTCAATAACTTGGGTTAGGCCATGTATTGCAGTAATGGTAGATTTCCCTGTTTGATAGGCATGTTGACTTTCACAAAGTGGTTAAACTTTGAGACAAGTAGGTGTCCCTGACAGTGTTGCCACAAAAATATTACCAAATTCCTCAAAAACAAATGAAAAATCCTCAAAATCCGAACAAATTACTCAAAATTTCTTATTTGCTATTTACAGGTACTTAACATAACAGTTGATTTCATTCTCCAACTCAATTGGTACATTTGTTCTTGCGGTTCAAACAAAGTATCGTCGTTATTTTTTATGCCTTGGTTTGTATATAATATTGCTGCAACTATATCTATGCATGTTAGTCCTACACATTTATAAACTACTAAATATACGTTCTACTTAAGCATTAGTAATGCAGATATAATTTTTTTTATTGGGAAACTTATATGAACCTGAAGAATCTTTTAATTCAAAAACTTTTTTCCTATTATTTTCTAGATCTAATGAAGAATGAATATGAATATCCTTATGATCAAACAATTCGTTATCAGGATTTTGCAAGTTCAAAATAAGTTGAAAATATAACGAAGGAATGAAAAAAATATCGATAACATTTTGAATATTTAGCAACAAATGCAGATGTGCTTAAGAGCGAAAAACACCACACACGCGGCTTGACAAACAAAGCGAAATACCCCTTTGCTTAAAGTTATTTATGTTATGTATGGGGACTTTTGCAGGTTTGCCAAGCCATTTGAGGGAAATGTGAACAAAAATCAAAATTTCTGGCCGCCATGTTGACGTTTGATCAAACCGCTTACGTTGTGTATGATAAAATCGCCTCATGCGCCACGGAATTTTTACCGAATGAGGGCGCAAGAGAGAAAAATCGAAGAAAACCAAACCCTTTTACATTGTTAACCGGAAAAAAACTAAAATTCTTTGCTTAAACGAGTCATGTTTGCATGGTGTGGTGAAAAGTAGGTTTGAAGAATGTTTGACAAGCCGCTTGTGTGGTGTATTTCGCCCTTTATAAAACTTCGGAAAATTTGTTGTTCCAAAATTTGCAGAGCGATTTAAAAACTCTCTTGTGTAAAACGTGGTTGCATTTGTTATCTGCAAATGGTTGACACTAATACTGTAATCGACGTTACCAACACCGTGTTATATGTCGAAAATGTCGATAACGATGTTAACCGTTGATTAGTGTCAACCAGGCTTTGAGCAACCGGCCCTAAGCCTTTCTGATTTACAATGGGTAAAAGCTCAATTGGTCTAGACTTTATTTCAGTAACTTAACTTAACTTAATATTTTGGCCAACCTGTTATATGACAAACTGTGTTGGCGGTTAGTTAAAACTTAACTTACCGTAAGTAACTTAAGAACCTGTAGATCTAAGATTCTTAAGTTACGGCCGTACGGAAATTGGGAGCGGTGAAAGAATCAGGCTTGCCAGACTCTCGTTTTTGTATTTCTTAAAAATAAATGAGCACAAACATTTTTGTTTGCATCAATTTTTTTAGGCGGCGAACTGTTAAACAGTTGGAACCACATTTGCCGCTCATTAAGTAC
>NW_016183079.1:0-5676 GCF_001687245.7 Rhagoletis zephyria | reverse complement strand
TTCAAAAACGCCCTATCTCACTTCAAAATGTATTGAAAATATGCTGATAGAGGGCGTTCTTGAAAAGTTTTTTGAAATAGAGCGTTTTCGAAATGGCTGCCGAGATCGGTCGATCTTCCACTCAGCCATCGATATTTGAATTTTTCAATAAAAAACGTTTTGCTCCATTTTAGTCTGTGACACCCAGTATACATATGCAGTGTTAAGTATGGTTAGGATAGATTTTAACTGTTTTTTAGGCCCGACCCATTCTAGTGCACATAATTAAGGGCCTTTTTAAAAAATATTTCGTAATCGGAAAGAACATTTTTAACAATTTTCAATATTTTGGTTATTTTTTTTTTTTATTCCAGCTAATTGACATGTCCACCCACACAATGCCGCCTCTAAATCTCCTAGCTGCCGATTTTGTGAAATGTTTCTTGAAAACCGCTGATTTAGTAGCGAAAGAAGATAAAACCACCGATGAAGCGGAGACGTTGAACAACACAGCAAAGACAAAGTACAAGAGGAGAAAAATGCTGAACGGCGGTGCTGGTGCTGCTTTTATGAATGGTCATGGCGGCAGTGACTCAGATGACGAGAGCGATGATGATGATGAGGAGGGCGAAGCGAAAAATGCAAATGCGAGCTATGCCAATCACTCCACCTCAGCCATTGATGAAGATGTGGAAATGGTGGACGAGGCCACAGCGTTAAAGAGGCGCAAGAGTTTGCTAGTTAAAGGTGAGCAAATGAGTGCGGCGGCGACAGTACCGCAACGGAGCGACAACGAAGCACAGCTGAAACGAATTGCAGCGTCGAGCTTGGAAGTAGAATTTTAGAATCAAAATTGATTTAACTGAAATGAGTTTTGCATAAATTAAACTACTACAATCTGATGCAAACGGAGTGCGATTGTTCGCAAAATATTGAATAAGTCAAAAGTGTACGTTTTTTTTTCTTTGATGAATTGCATACGCATGCAGTTTTCACATTACGTTTACTCTCATGTACAGCTAAATTTTGCTTCAATAGAAATAACGTTTGCTAATTTACATCTGGACTATACTTAAAGTTAATGACTGCAATGAAATAGTTTTAATAAATCTGATGTAATTTCTTTTCGATTTTTAATTTACATAAATTCAAATGCACCCTTAAGCTAGACATATAAATGAGTACCGTAGCATTACAGTTAATGAAATATTATTTACAAAAAAAAATGTCCTTTTAAAAATGTAAGGTGCACTTTTACAACAGCACTAGTTTTTAAAAACTATAGCCGCTAATGCAATCAAATGTACACACATACATACATACATACATAATTACGATCTAGTGTATGTATATGTAGTGCGTCGCCGATACAATAACCACAAATGTGTATAGCAAATAAAAAGTGCTATTTTGAAATGAATTCAATAGGTTTATGTGATTTTGTTTTAAACTACATCTGAGGCCTTGAGCGCCAGAGTGGCCTAGCTGACATTTAAAAAAAAAAAAAGTTGAGGTGCACCTTAAAATGCATTACTAGAATCGAAGCGGTAATAGCCCAAGCCACGTACTTTTAGTTTTCTTTTGCTATAATCACGTAGGTGCAATGAACTTTTTAGTAAAAGACCGCATTTATTTTTTATAGATCCTTCTTTCTCACATTATTAAAAAAAAAAATGTTTGTAGATAGGCTCCTCGGGCCCTTTAAAAACATCTATGTATTTCTTCTGCAAATCAAATTAATTTTCCTCTTCGACTAATGAATCCAGCATGCGCGAGCACATTGTAGATCTCAGCGCGTGGTATTTTCTCCGCCTGCCGTTCGTAGACCTGCAATCAAAATAAGCAAGCAATTTGCCATGTTACCGAATGTTACCGAATGCTTCAAACTTAATTAAAAATTGTAAGCAGCTATTTATAATTACCGGTTCCTCGCCTGGTCCGAACCAACTTGACTTGGCTAGCACTTCACGTACGCGTGGCGTCTTGTAGAAAGGATTTCTCAGCGCATTGGGCAAGGACTCTTCGTATGCGTCATTTTCGATAACAGCAATATGTGCATACCGCTGCGGACGTGCCAAGACATTCGAAGCAGCAACGAGTAGTAGCAGAATGACAAAACAGACATTGTAGATGCCTCTCGTAAACCTGAAATAAAAAAAGGATGGATGAGTTGAAATTAGTTCTCGGATACTCTGCACAATGTACATGAATATGTACATATGTAATATGTAGTAGGTAAATCTACGTTGTAAGCATACAAAATGTCACTCTTTGTCTACCACTTTAGGGACTAAAATACGAAACGAAAAGCGATCCTCAAGAAAAACCGACAGAAGCAGCCCACCTCCCTTTCAACAACAGAAAAGGTTCACAGGCATACAGCAGCGCCCAGCAACTAATTTGTAAGGAAGAAACTGCGTGAAAAAATTGCCAAAAATCAACGCGATTTTTTAGCAACTTCAAAATTGCATTTGTTATACTAAAATTGAGTGGGCATACATGGAATTTTTATAAAAAAAATCTGGTTGGAAAGTTGCAAATAAGTATGCAAATTTATTGAATTTTCCTGAGCTTTGCACAAAGTTTAGAGATTTATTTTTGAGTGGTTTTGTACATAGTATGAACTATATTTTTATAAAAAAGTTTGTATATCAAGAAAAGTCGACCCCCTGAAGATGAGCAACAAATATTTTTTTTTGTGGAAAGCTTATCGTTCAAAAATTTAAGCTTGACAGGGCACCTCTAATTTGTAAAAATTGTTAAAACCACAAATAAACACTTAAAGACTACGAAGTTTAATTCAGCCTTATTTCCATATGGGTTCAGTGGAATATAAACAAAAAATATTGGTTTTGATTTTAAAAATTTATTCTGGTTATCACATTTATATACTCTGAGTTTATGAACTAGGAGTTTTTACCGGTGGAATAGTCATAACTAGGGAAGACAAAAATATGCACAAAAAAACTTAATAATATGGTTATTAAAATTACTCCAAAATATTAAAAATATGCCCCAAAAAATGCATACGTATAACTGATTTTTTTTTGATCATCGCCTAAAAAATGTTGTACATACATGCAGTATTCCCCGCTTAATTGTCCCCGGTTAATTGATTTCCCCGCTTTTTTGAATTACCGTATCGGTAAAAAAATATTTTCACAAAAAGAAGTTATCAATTCGTCGGATTTTTTTTTTATTTATGTTACGGCATAACTTTGGAACACGTTAACCGATTTCTATAATTCTTTTTTTAAAGGAAATGTACCATATTAATTTGGTTTAAATCCGAATATTGGATCATGAAGAAATTAACGATAATCTTAAATTTTTATATGAGAATTGATGTCGGTTTTGTTTTTTGCTTAAAAAATACTTGTATTTATAGAAATTATTCTAAAAATATGTGGACAAGTATACATACTTACATACGTATAAAATATAATTTTTTTTTGTATTACTTTATTTTTTCATTTAAAGTTTAAACTACATATATAAATGTCATTAAATTTGAAATGCTTACATGCATTATCTTTTAATTGATTAGGTTGTCCAATTTAGCGGAATTTCTGTTTAATTAAACGAGTATCGGTTAATTGATTCTCCGGTTAATTGAACCAAAAATTGTTCAATTGTTGAAGGGCAAATTTATAGAAAATAACGGGACTTTCAATTGTTTGTCAGCCTTTTCTTTTTGTCAATTAATGAGTCGATTACGGATTGCAGTTGGGTGGCCAGTGGCTGAAATGGCATTACAGATGGCAACTGGCAACTGAAAGCTGGCAAAAGAGTTGCTATATTGGCAACTGCATTTTTGTGGTTGCCGCAGAAGCTTTGATTGAGATAATTTATTTCTTTTTTTGCAACTGGTTCTTCAGCTTATTTACACTCAAGTCTTAGTTGCTGGTTCTTCAAAATTTTATTACCTTCAACTTTATAGAACTTAACTATAGTTGCTATTCATAGTGTACATTTTAATTTCAGTGGCGTGCGGCTGCCTTGCCATCCATAATCGACCCATAAACAAATCTCATCAGCAACCCTGGCTATCTCCGCAAATGAAATTATGCGAAAATTAAATCACTTATTACCAAAATAATAATTTTTATGCGGTTTTATGCTTTTTCGCCAAAGTAAATATATATTTTGTGTCATAGTATGCATTAGCGAAATACGTGATTAAGTGGAAACACTTTTCTTTTTTAGCTGAATAACGGTAAATTCCAAATATCTCGAAACTTCATACTAGAATAAAAATTTACTCGATTTTCAGAATCAGAAACGATTTGCAGGTTTTTACAGGAAGTCATTCCAGGTGACCACCTTCCATAAGGTTTGTTAATGGAGAAACCAGCTGTTCCGGCAAATCGTGAATATCGTTAAGCATCTGGAACGCAACTAATGCAAACTGATGTTTAAGAAAATGGCCTATTTTTTATTGTTGAAAATATATGTGGCATAAGTTTTAGTTTGATGAGATGAATGTTAGAAAAGATGTAATAGTTGTAATAACTATTCGTGAGAACCTATTCACACGATTCAAATAGTAATTTAATTTGATTTGATACGGATCAATGTAGTGGTTATTTTGTTCCAAAAGTTTTGTATTATTGCCGAAAAAGAATAAAAAGACGATAAGCAAACTTAAAAAGCATCAATAACAATTGACTTATGTAAGTGCATTTATTATGTCTAAGTGCATTGAATACACAATAAACAAAAACTAACTTGACCCGAAACAATTAAAATACAACCAAGACTGCAACCCCAAACAACAACAAAGAGCCTTGTGGCTGGCACCTCCGACACTCAACTAAATAATAAACGGAACTAAAAGAATTATGAAACACATTTTATAATTTTCAAAATATATATTTTTAAACGGTCATTAAGCATCGACTAAGCAGACAACAGCAACAAAATAATCATAACAATTTACTGTTTAATCATCACAAAGTGCAAAGCTGCATACATACATGCATACATATGTATGTACATACATATCAGCAATAAGTCCCCTTTCAGACACGTCAAGTCTTGCTTTCAAGTCTGCTCGTTCGTTGGCGAAGGAGGTGGGAAGAGAGGGGAAGAACACAGATACCTCCGTACCGTCAATTCGTTTCAAGTTTTCTTGTTCTCTTTTGATCTTTTCGTTGCTTCCCATTTAAAGATCCAAGGACTTGAATTCAATAAAACTTGACGCGTGTGGAAGCAAAGAGAAAACACAAAAGAGAATGCGATAAAAATTGCTTTCAAGACTTGACGTGTCTGAAATGGGACTAATAGCAGCTGGTCAATTCAGATATGGCAACCATCATAGCGGTGAAATAAACACGGCACAGCCAAATGAAAATGAATTCGTAACATTTCCAACTTACCTGGTATACAACAATTACCTGCAACAGCAACAAAAATGCCAGCACCTTATGCGCTTAAGTGCTTTGTGGCATAGTTTTCCAGCGGCCTGGTGGCATCTTAACCCATAGAGGGTGATAGGGAGCCAATTAATGGTGTTTACCGTTGTGGTGTTAATAACAATTTGCAATAGTCGAGGGACACATTGGGATGGTACTTCATATTTGCACATCAGATGGTTAACGATTTTAAGAGTTTACATCTACATCAATGAGGCAGTGGTTGATGGGCAGCAAGGCGAATTAATATAAGGTGATAGCAGTTGTACAAAAACAAAAATTA
>NW_016183078.1:0-5677 GCF_001687245.7 Rhagoletis zephyria | reverse complement strand
GCTCGCCAATGTACGAGAGCAGCATCGCGTGGGCAGTGTCGGCGTCCAGAGAGCGAAGTAGTGGCGCTAAAAATAAACATTTTTAGCCATTGAAAAGGTAATTGCCCCCAAACCGCTTACCGGTATTCTCCGCATGCAAGTACCGCTGCACCTCGGCGGCCACCTCCTGGCGGCGCATCAGCGCGGGAAAGCGCACCGCTAGCAGCTTCAGCAGTATCCAATTGCCGCGATTAGTTCGAAGCGGATCGGCCGGATCGAGGGGAATGATCTCGTCGTGGAGGCGGCGGACCAGACCGACCGGGCCCGGGTAGCGGTTGAGGTAGGCGCTGACGTTCAGGTTAAAGTGCCGGCGAATGGTCGGGTCGACGATGGGCACTGCAAGGAGATAGAGCCCTTGGCCTGGTTAGCAATAAGGTTTGAAGAACTAAAAGATGATACTCACAGAGAAGGGGCATCATGCGCGCCCTCGCCAGCGGCAGAATATCGTCAAAGCTGGCGTCCAGAATAATCCCCTTCAGCTCGGGGTAGGCAGAGGCGGCCCAGGCGGCGGGGAAGCCGCCGATGGACCAGGCAAAGACGTAGATCTGGTCGAGGGAGAAGCCCAGCCGGGTGACGGCAAAGTTGATCACCGCGTCAAAGGCGTTGATCTCATTCTGCGGGTAGGGGCTGCCGGTGGAGTCGCCAAAGCCCGGGTGGTTCCACCCGAGCACCGAGTAGCCGGCGGAGAGGGGCGAGGTGACGACGCCAATCTCGTAGAAGCCGGCGTTGCCCTCCGAGCAGATGATCAGTGTGTTGCCTTTGCTGCTGCTGGAGGAGGAGGAGGAGGAGGAGGAGGTGTTCGTAGTGGACGTTTCATGGTGGGCTGATGTTTCCTGAGATGTCGAGCTTGCGTCAGGCAGCTGTTTCGGAGTCCTTCGGTCGGCAAAGATGCAGTCAATGAGATTGCCGTCCCGGGCCTGCAGCTTGTACCGCTTCGCCTGGTAGTTTTCCACCAGAAACTGCCGCCCGGTGGTCAGCGCATTGCTCAGAACCGTCTGCAGCAGCCCAATGGAGCCCGGGTAGAGCATGATCCGGCCGATGGTGTGCGCCATCAGCCAAGAGACTCCGCGCACCAGGGGGCCATCAGTGGCCGGCGCTGAAGAGGAGGAGTTCGAGCCCGTCGAGGCCGTAGTGGTCTGCTCGACGGGCAACAGCGTCGGCACGCGATCCCTCGCGTACACGCCCTCCGTCCAGCGAAAGTCCACCGGCCACTGGCGAAAGTCGTAGTCGTAGGTGGAGCGCAGGCGGGCCCGCGCCTCCTCCACCACCTTCGAGGCGTCGTCGTCCTTCTTCAGCTGCTTCTGCTGACCAAGCTGGTCCTGCTGAGTGACGGCAGTTCGGTAGGTGCTGATGAACTGCAGGTACGCCGGGTTGCGGCTGCGAAAGAAGCCCCGGGCGAGGGTGCCCACGGCGTAGAGCATCGCCAGGGCGGCCACCAGGCGGAAGGAGGCACTGCCGAGGAGGGACCGAGGAAGACTAGTGGGAGAGCTAGGATCGCTAGGGCCCGACAAAAAGTTTCGGTAGAAGCTGTAGACGATGTAGGGCGAGGCGAGCGTGGCCAGCGACTTGGCGAGGGCCACCGAGCGGACGGCCAGGTCGGCGTAGCGCTCGAGGGTGAAGGGAACGTAGTCGCGAGATCTCTGGGAAAGGAGAAAGAGTGGAATTTAGAAAGAGGATGATGACAGCTCTAAAGAGGCAGCGGTTCTACACTAACATTCTCATCAAAGATGCGATAGAGCGACGGGCCGAGAATGCAGTCCACCAGATTCGACATGTCTTGCTGCTTCTTCTGCTAGTGCTGGCGCTGGTGGTGGTGGTGGTGCTGGTGGTGATGGTGTTGATGAGGAATGGGTAAAAGTACTCGACGGTGTACTGGAAGAGGATCACTGCTCTCGATCTTGTTTACATCAAAAAAACTAAACGGTGGCGGCATACATGACGAGGAAGAAAATGCAGAAAAGCAGCGCTCGAAAAGCAGCACGCACCGCCTGCCTTCCACAGAGTACGGCAGATGGCGCCCAGGCAGCGGCGGCGCCCGGCGCCAGCGCCTCCACACACACTGCTCTCCTCTGCTCATCGCTGTCAGCAGAAGCAGCAGCAGGCAAGAGAAAGCAACAAAAAGATCACAAGACAGACTCAAACAATCAGACGCAATCATCTTTCAAACTCTCAAACTCTCTCACAAAACACCGAGACACTGACACTTCTCGAAGCTCTCCGAGCACACAACAGAAGCCGTCTGTCTGCTTTGAGTTCTAAATCATCCTGTTCATACACTCATCCTCATCACCATCACTTCACGAGCCATCTGTGTGTTCTCTTCTCTACCCTTCTCGATCTGACACCTGACACACACCTGATCTTCATTTCCGTTCTCACATCTGGTCACACACTACCCTCACCACCTTCTTCACCACCTTCACCACCACCAGCCCAGCAGCAGCCCCAGCATGTCCCACGACCTGCCGCAGGACTCGACGCGGCGCCTCGCCCCGCCGAAGCAGTCGCTGGACGACGCCTACGCCCTGCCCGCCAACTTCCTCGAGATTGACGTGCTCAACCCGGTGACGCACGGCATCGACCGCACCCGCTTCACCGACTACGAGATCCGCCTGCGCACCAACCTGCCCATCTTCAAGCGCAAGGAGTCGACGGTCCGCCGCCGCTACTCCGACTTTGAGTGGCTCCGCTCGGAGCTGGAGCGCGACTCGAAGATCGTGGTGCCGCCGCTGCCCGGCAAGGCCTGGCAACGGCAGCTGCCCTTCCGCAACGACGACGGCCTCTACGAGCCGGAGTTCCTCGAGGACCGCCGCAAGGGCCTGGAGGTCTTCCTCAACAAGGTGGCGGGCCACCCGCTGGCGCAGAACGAGCGCTCGCTGCACATGTTCCTCCAGGACCCGGTGCTGGACAAGAACAACTACGTCCCGGGGCGCATTCGCAACATGTGAGCAACACTGGATTACTCTTTAAGAAGCCGCCTACTCCTGGTGCTCACCGTTACACTGCTGCTGAATTTCTCTCTCACTTGTAAAAATCTTTACTTTTATCTTTTCTTTATTTTCCTCTCTTTTACCACCACCACTCTGCTTCTGATTCTCCCGATCACCTGATTCGCTAACACAACACCGATGATGCTTGAACCCGTTTCCGTTCTTCTTCTTTACCTTTTAAGTCTGTTCTCTCCTGTTGGTATAAATTGATTGAATTATAACAGGAACCCCCTCGCAATCTCAGCAAAAAGAAAAGTACAAAAGGAAAAGAGAGCGTTTACTGTAAACAAAAGGACATGATAACTNGAATTGAATTATAAATGTGAACCACTCGCAATCTCAGCAAAAGTTGGTGTGTACAAAAGGAAAAGAGAGCGTTTACTGTAAACAAAAGGACATGATAACTACTAGAACAATCTCCTAAGCTAGCTAATCCTAGCCTAGTACTCCACCTCGACCAGCTTGATTCTCCGCGAGAGGAGGTAGCAGACGACGATGGTGGTCAGCGTGACGCCGATGGCGAAGAGGTAGAAGGACTCCTCGTCGAAGAGCTCATCAAAGGCGGGAAAGTAGTTGTACACCGAGTCGTAGATCTGCGAGTGAATGCGAAAGTGATTGCGCGCCATTGACTTGACCATCGTGGCAGAGTTGAGTTTGCAGAGAGGTGGAAAAGGAAAATGGGAAAATGGGACCGAACAACAGTGGACAGAGGAGGCTAACAGTGGAACAACTAGGGATTTTAAAGGAGGAGAATTTGACTAGGGTCGACTCTCTGCAAACTCGTTTCACCGCTTTCTTTCTACTCTTCTTCAGAGAACTTCACCGTAAACTGGTTAAAGTGCTGCAGCAGCTCGAGCAGGCTCAAGTTTGCCGTCTTAAAGATGAGCTTCTTTCCGTTCTCTGTTGGTGACGAGCAAAGCAAGCAAGCAAACAAGATCGTTTTAAAATTCACAAACTAGGCGGAATAGAAATGGAAACAAAAAAACTTGGTTGAGCACTTACCCAAATGAGCAGTCACCACTGGCTCCTCTTGGTTGGAGAGAATGTCAGTCCGGAAGGCGCACTTTGGGTTCGTCTTGCGCGCCTGTTTGGTGTTGATGGTTGTGAGGAATTCGCTGAAAATGAAAAGGAGAAGGTTGTTATTAATCGCTGGTAACCAAAATGCAATCGATTTGATTAATACCGAATCGAGGCCACTCTCGGGTGAAAGGGATCAAACTGAAAGTGCAGTCGCTTGTACGGCTTCAGCTGAACGGCGTACTTTTCCGTCTTCAACGCCAGGTACAGTGGATTCTTTGCCTTCGGGGCAGTTCTCGGCAAAATCCGCGAAAAGGTATTGACACTGGAGAGAAGAGGAAAAGAGGTTAGATCAGCAGGGATCAAGTTCTAGAACCTCGCTCAATCAAAGATTGACAAGAATCGAGGTTAGAAAAGTGGTAAAAATCCAGCTCACTCACCCAGTCAACATGGTATTGAGCGTCATCTTGAGTAGAAGTGGAATTGGTGAAGTAGAGTGAGAGAGAGAGAGAATCCACCAGAATCCGAGAATAAAGACGCTATATAGGCAGCTGTGGTAGGCTGCTTGCGAGAGGCAATAAACACTAAATGGAAGAAGTGATAAACAATAGGCAATCAAACCAAAGTTGGCATTTGGCTTTTATCATCAAACTTACCACTAGAGTCTTTTAGAAGAGAACATGCAAAAATTGGAAGGATTCAGGAACCAAACGATCCAAGACAAGTGGGATGTTTTGAAGTCCAGCCGAAGCAGAAAAATCAAAACATGTGACCGCAAAAAAAATCTGCAGTGGCGCGCTCTTTTCTGAAAACGTCTAAAAGAGAACTTTGCATAGTGCAAGTTTGCCGGAAAAAATTGGTGAACTGTCGCAGTATAAAGAAGCGCGCAATGTTCAAAAATGGCCAGATTTTTCGAAAATGCCTGCCATTTCGGTCAAATCATCATCGTTGAAGTCTTTGATCACTTTGACCATCTGTTACCTGTACTCTGTAACCGTTTTCTGCGATGTAAGCGTTGGAAAGTTGTAAAGAAAATCCGACTAATCTTATTGTTCTTTTAGCTGCAGTTTCAGACCAGCGAAACGTTTGCTCCAACTGAAGACCATCAAGAGGCGATTTCCATTTCTAAATGCCCTTCGCTTCAATGTAGCCCTACTAGTGGGGAAGAAACGATTTCTGGTGATCATCGCCTGGTGACGAAGAGCCTCATCGATGACACGACAACATCGATCACCACCTCAACACCGACGACCACGGCCACCACGACCATCACCACCGTTTTATCAACAACAATCGCAAAGGAAAGCATCACCCTCCCTTGGCCGGTGAAGCTAGTGATCACACTGTCGATTTACCTCACCCTCCTCAGCACCCTCTGCATCCTCAGCATCTTCCTCCCCAGCGACTGCACCGACCTGAAGACCTACTGCCGCTCCACTCTACACATTCCCGAGTAATAAACACAACACACAAACAGCACAAACAGTGATTGGGATTGTCAAATCTTTATTTCATTGTGCCATTCTGTGTCATTGCTGGCAATTTTAGTTAGTGTATTAAGGCACTGCTGGTGAATTTCAGTAGGATTGCCATGCCACTCTTCTGCTGTGCTGGTGGTGGTGGTGGTGTTA
>NW_016183076.1:0-5678 GCF_001687245.7 Rhagoletis zephyria | reverse complement strand
TTTCCGTTAAGATACATGTGTGCATACATATCGCCACCATCAGTGCAAAGGGCCTTTATTGATAAAAATGAAATTTCATATGAGGAGCAAAACTCGTTTTGATTTTACGTATGAAATGCTGCCAGGACTATTTAAAGAGGCCAAAAATCTCGCACTTTTTAATATTTGGCCTTGCATTTTGTTGTAGAGGTAGGTGCATAGAGGCGCAAGCTAATGGAATATTAGAAAATAAAATTTACGAAAAATTTTCAACCAGAGCATTTTGCTCTGATAATGGCGATATTTACTCACACACTCACGTACATACTTACATATGTACATATGTACCGACATGTAAGGTTATTTACTATCCTGCCTTTCAGTTTATGATTAGGAGCCACTAGTAATTTTATACGATTTAATTCTAAAAAAAACGGCTCTTCAATGCCCCTTTTTGTTATTTCGGAATTAGTACTAATTTTGGCCGTGACCNAAAGCATAGAAAATAAATTTATATTTACATTAGACCGTACCATCTTGCCACGACAGTCGGGTCTACTTAACATGAACAACTCTGATCTGCATATATGTATCTGTCCAAGTACTGTCCAGCTCCAGTGGATTCCCCGAAAAGTTTATGCAAGAAAAGTTTTATGCAACAACAAAAGTAAAAAAGAAAGTTCGTCTAAAGAAGTCTAAAGTATTTTTGCAAAGGAAATTTTGGGGAAAAATTTCTTTTTTTTACCCAACTTATGCCGAATTTCCACTAGGCATTGAAATGACAAAAAATGTATGCCATTTAAAAAAATGCCATGTGGAAATGAATTTAATGATAATTTTTTTAATGTAATGACACAATTTTCTTTTAAGGCCTGACTTTGTCATTTGTCATTTTTGCCATTTAATGCCTAGTGGAAATCCAGCATTGGAGGTCGCCTTTTTACATTTTTCGGTTTCATCTATATACACTCGGCAATAAAATGTCTTTTTTTTAATAGTTCTACTGAAATAATCATAATATTTCCTTAGCAAAATTTTAATAAATTTTGACATTAGGATGGCCCGTTAGGGTGATACAAATTGAGATCTGGTGGGTAAACACTAGAATGGCGTACTTGAGGTCTGGAACGGAAAAAAATGTCGCCTCGAGATAAAACATCAATATAGCGTACGTTAAGATCCGACTGTAAATGTCGAAGATATAACGAAAAATGTAAAAAGGCGACATATACATACTTGAAAAAATATTTAAGATTCGAAGGTGTACGGGGAACTTTTTTTCCGATACGGTTTAGCGTTTAACCGAGGTTCTTGACGCTGTCTGAATTAAAAATGAAAGGGCCTACGGTTTTCTACCAGCATTCATCGAATTTGAGTCGTAACGAAAGACTCTCTGAAACGGCGTACATTATTAATGAATAAGAGGAAAATTTGGATCTGATGCCAGAAGGTGGAAAACGACTTCGAAGGTATACCAGCTCTGCAGTTTCAAATGGAATCAAGGCTAAGCAAAAGGGTCCTCAATGGAGCTATTACGTTTTACACCGCTAAGTCTTAGAGTAACTGGAGAAAAGTTTGCTCATATTTTAAGCCGTCAAGCTCGATATTTCGGAGGCTTATGGGACCGTCTGTTCAAATTTATAGCAAGAACTTTTAAAAATTTAATCTACCTTGTGGATAGCTTTCTAAGACGAACGAAAAAATTGGAAAGCGCGATGATGGAGAAAGACTAAGAAGACTAAACGGTTGATTGTATCCCTCAACATAGTGCAGCAGATGTACTCAGCAAATGAAATCAAAGATACCTAAACCTTAGCATTGAGAAGGCAGGTACGGTTGAAGAGCAGATACTGAGATGAACAGTGACCGATACCAGGGCTTCTATTTACTTACCATAGATTAGCGCCCTCACCATATTTGCTTCTGATACCCTTTAAAGATGGTTTGCCTAGACAGCTTAATAGCTATCAGTCTCTCGCATTACCACTGTAATCTGTTACACTAAGCTCTCACATCGAAGTGTGTGAAATATAACCGAAAGCGAATTCTAGGATCGTAAATATCAATGAACCATCCACCAGTAAGCGTCGATCCAGTATCATACTTCCGCAGAGTAATTTGAACAGAAGTTCGGTACTATGAAAAGTAAAAGTAATATAAAAAATATTCCGAAGGCCAGGTGGCGGGCGTTAAGTTGATCGAGGGCATTCTAAATGCATCTACAGCAGGTGCCTTAATCTATGACCAGTTTTTTCCTCTGTTCGCGCAGTCAATTGTTCAATGGATGCCACTATCCAATTCCTACGTAGAATTGCTCGGTGATTCCGGAAATCGAGTTTATTTATTTTTTTTCTATGGGAACGTTTTCGAGATATTTTTAATTTACCGTTGTTATTCAGCTTAAAAAGGGTGTTCCACTTAATCACCTATAGCTTACGAATTGAACAACCTAATACGAGATGACAAAAGAAAATTCTGGGAATTTAATTAATCAATCCACATGAACGAATTAAAAAAAAAAAAATAAATCAAAATTTTAAAAGGCGAAAAATAACCAAAGGTTTTTGTAATTTTTTTTATTTTGTATGAAAAGCTTGTGCCCTTTAAAAAATAATAAGCTACCACTGAAGAAAATCGATGGATAAAAAAAGGAGGAGTGAAAAAACGCAAAGATTTTTTGGGTGAAAAATGAGCAGGAAAGAATGTTACTCATACGCCATGTACACATTGGTAGGTAATTTTTTTTTTGTAAAGGAACAGGACCCACGGGACTGATTTCAAAATGACCGGGATGGACTGTATCGGGAAGGTCTTTAAACATTTTGCGGGCGGGACGGGACCAAAATCCTTTCCCGACACTCCCGGATAAAACTTGCAACCTCTGAAAATTCATAAGTTTCCTTAAAAACGTTTTATGAAATTAGCACTTTTTTATGTTTTATTGAGACGAAAACGAACAGAAAGCAAAAAAATACCCAAAGATGCCAGATCTTTTAATATTTTTTTTTTCTTATTTAAAATTAATTTGAGATATGTGAATTAATCTTAATTATAAACTTCGGGACCCACAGGACCCGCGGCACAATTCTGAAAAATGTCGGGATGGGCCGGTTCGGGACTTAAAAATTCACTTGAATTTCGGGATGGGCAGGATCGGGATTGAATATTTAGTCCCGTGCCCATCTCTACTAGGTATTCTTAGAACTTTGCTATCTCCGTAAGCATCTTCTTCAACTGAATAGTAGTTCTGATAAAAAGGGCCAGCTTCACGACTATGTCAACACGGTATTGGTACATACAACAGCGGTGATGGCGCGAAATTCAGCACAAAGCGACTACTCTCTATGCAATTGCTTTGAAATTCTCTCGGTAACAGTGCCTGCCTGTCACTTGTGTTGTGTTCGAAACTGGTGCTTTACAAGGTTATCTTAATTGTTTATGTATTACGGCAGTGATTTAACATGCGGCACACGGCATGTGCGTGCCTTCCACCTGCACATTCACTAGGCATCTGTAGTACATCTCTTTTTCCTAATTAACGTGTAATTATGTTCCAAAGTTTAAATACTTTTACTCACACCTGTATATTTACAAAATTACATAAGTACGTACATATATACTACATATGTATGTATATATGCATGTCTGGGCGTACAATTGCATTGAAGCAAATTGTCGAAAATTTATGTGGTGATATAAATATTGATTTGAAATTAATGTGTTTCGCTAATGTAAGCAACTTTTGGCTAAAATAGCAACGAAATTGTATATTTAAATTTACTTATACTCGTAGCAAGAGGAAGTAGTAAATAAGTAGTACATAAGCAGTACATGAATAACTTTTCAACAAAATTTAGGTATTCGGATTCTGTTCACCCTTGAATTTTGCACAAATTACTTGTAGCGAAGTTGCTGTGATGCGTGCGATTTGAGCAAAAAAAAGAAACAATCGACAATNACCCTTGAATTTTGCACAAATTACTTGTAGCGAAGTTGCTGTGATGCGTGAGATTTGAGCAAAAAAAAACAAAAAACACCCGAAAATAAAAAAAAAACAACTAAAAGACAAAAACAAAATAAAATCAGAATAAAAATAGCAAAAAAAAAAACAATGTTTTAACAAAACATTTATCACTTGCCTTAAAACATACATAAATTCGCAACAAGTCAATTATTTGCTTAGCTTGGCTAAGAGGTAAAAGAATTTACGACATTATTGCATAGAGTCTGAGCATGGCAACTAGCGTGTAAAGAAATATTTTGAAAAAATAAAAAGAAAGCCATTCCACTGCCGCTGAATAGTAAAATAGCTTTTAGAGTCCCACATCTATAGGAAAAAAATTAAATGAAAGTCCATAGTCTTGTTTAGAGTGGATGANAAAAGAAAGCCATTCCACTGCCGCTGAATAGTAAAATAGCTTTTAGAGTCACACATCTATAGGAAAAAAATTAAATGAAAGTCCATAGTCTTGTTTAGAGTGGATGATAATAAACCAGGTCTATCAAAAACTTACAAAAAAAAAATATATATATATATATTTTTTTTTAATGTAGATATGTACAAAAATTTGCGGTATTTTGAAAAATTATTGAGATTTACGTGAGCTGAACCGATTTTCAAATGCCTACAAAAATCTCATTAGTTTTATTCCGTTGAGCAAATGTTTAAATATTTTTATGCAGACCTTTTAGCCTTAAACTCTTCTATCATTTGAGGCGATAAAAAACAAGAAAATATTTTTAAAATCTAATTTTATTTATCTACACATAACAACTCGATTTTTAGAGGTATTTTCAAATAGGTCCAGCTCACGTAAATCTTAATATGTTTCCGAAATATTTTGGCGGAAGTCTTAAAGTATATTAAATTTTATATTTCCGATGGAAAAACAGTATAAATTATTTTTTTTTGCGTGGAGAGTGATGCATCCTCATATATGTATGTATGTACGTACATATGTATATCACCTCTTTTCTAAATTTTCCATATAATACATACACATGTGGCTTGTGCAAACATTTCATCAAAACCTACATGCGTACATACATATGTATACATATGTACATATAAAATAAATACTAAGTAGATGATGGCTGCGTATGCTAAAACAATTCGCTCGACTAAGATTTTTTATGCACCGGGAAATTGATAAATACAACTTATGCTGTTGCATGTATTTAAATTTAATTTAATTAAAAGTAATAGAGCATATAAATTTCTGGGCGTGCAGTTGCACAGCTTTTTGTGCGGTTCGTTCTACAAATACCTTTTTGGCGGGCGAAAGCTCTTACATTCCACATATACAAATTAAATACATAGACATATTACAAACATTTTGACAAACATATGTGTAGACACATATGTACATGCATACCTAGATATGTACTTGACTTGTTTGTATGTAAGTGTTTTTGGGATTCCTAGATCGGCATTTAGTAACTGTACCACAGCTGGCAGACAGACAATCAACAAGTTTTCTATTGACTGTGTTTAAGGGTTTGGGAAAATAATTTTAATTTTGTGAGCTTTGCCGAAAAGACAAATTTGAAAAGCTCTAAATTACTGGGTTTTAAGCAAATATTGCAAAAATTTGTTTAGTTTTTAGCTTCGGGTAATGTGCCTAAGGTTTTTTTTTAGATATTTAGAGTCAAAATTTGTGAAGGGTGCCAACATTTTTTCGAAGGTCGAGCTTTTTTTT
>NW_016183074.1:0-5678 GCF_001687245.7 Rhagoletis zephyria | reverse complement strand
ACGCTCGGCAGAATCCAAGTACGGGATGACGCAGAATTGGGCTGATGACTGATGATGTTTATGAAGCTTTCTCTTTCTTGGACCAGCATTTTTCAGGCGAATGTGATGTCAGTTTCATCGAGATTGATTCAACTCTTCATGCACTGTTCTTTCTGACACATAAAAAATAAATATTTTTTTGTTTTGAATTTGCCTGTCTTGAAGTATAATTTCAAAATGTGGTGATTTTTCTTTGAAAATCGACATTTTTCAATATGTTTGTTGTGGTCATGAGCTTTTTGTCAAAATTGTGTTCGACTTTTTGTCTGCATTTTGGTAGAAAAATATGTTTGATGTTGCAACACTGGTATGTATTTACGTCCTTTCTAAATCCTCATGCCTTAACAGTAAAAAACTGTCTATTTTTTTTTACTCGTTTGCGTACCAAGTCAACATTTCGTCACGCCTTAAATGCGCTACTCCCTCGCAACCGCACCGTATTTGCTCTCAAATTTAACGACGACTTTTTTTTACTTATCCAATCGCTTATTTATGCCCTCACTTACTAGTATTGGTGCTATTTTATTGCTGTTGCCTTTTTAACTTTTTCCTTCACATTCGCGTCAAAGTTTGTTGTTTCCCCTTCAAGTAGCTGAAGGAATTGCTATTATAACTTTAACAAGCCCTGTCGACTTTCTTTTCATCGGCGAAGCGCCTTTTTGTTTAGTAAAACGGAGGAAGAAATATATAAAATCGATTTACAAAAAGTGACTTTTATCGATTTTTATTACGCGCGTGAAAGGACAATGAGTGTGGTTACTTTGTCTGGCATACATCATACACACTTACACATGTATATATGTGTGTATGTAAATATGTATAGAAATAACCCAATAGACCAGTTGGCAAGTAAATTGTAAAGGTACACGAAAAAAAGTTTGTTGATTTTTAAACCTTTCTTGAATTTTAATAGTGCAGTATGCTTTAATATTTTATCTGACCAGTAGTATCCGGCCGATAAATTAAATAAACTTTGGGAACTTGGGAATTTGGAAGATAATTGAAACCAAAACATTTTAATTTTGTTTATTTGAATATTTCATCCTTTATATGTATAAAATTAGTTTACAGCATCGGTCAGTTGATTGGTATAAACTAAATTGGCTATTTAAACGCTGAAATTGACTACCTCAATAAAATATTATTTTCAATACATTTGGTTCATTGGGATACCTAGTGTTATGTGAAGTTTGAAGTATGAATAAGTGTTGTAGGTGGTGCTTGAAATGTATAGGAGGGCTCCTATATAGATAAGTGGGCATTATCGCTAGCTCAAATAGCTTTCATGCTTTTGTATGAGAAGAGTTTGTATTATTATTAGGTATGTACGAGTATTGAGTTTGAACAACAATATGGGAAGTACTCAGCACATTGGTTATTACATTAAGTCAATTATATGTATTTATATTTCCCTATATTTAATCAAATTTCTCCTAAGCGAAAATAATTTAATTTAGACCGGTTCGGTAGATAGATAGATAAATGCCCGGGTATATCAGAACAAGAGATATTGCGACTTGAAATGTCTTTGGACGAAGAATGTATTCGGATGTTTCCTCGTCTTCCATCGAAGCAGAGCCGGCTTTCCCATTCCCCTCTAATGCTGCCAGATTGACAGTTTTAGCTGTAAATTGCAGTTTTTAGGCAAGCTTACAGTTGTTTAAATTACCTCTGACTACAGATTACAGTTTTTTGAAATTAACGATTGGAACGATTACATTGAAATTTCCCTTTCGTTTTTTCTCACACATATTTGTAAGTTAGGCGCAGAAGGGTTACCACTGTATGAAAAATTAAATTCAATTTAATTAGGCAAGTTAGGTAACTGAAATATGTATAAAAACATGGGTGTCAGACGAAAGAAAAAATTTGACATAAATATTTAGCAAGAAATAAGTGAAGAATAGAAAAATTCCTGACATTTTAAAGCTAAATTAAGAGTCCGGTAATAACTATAAGAGCAATGCATTTAATCAAAGCAAATTATTCATTGCCAATGTGTGTATGCATGTATTTACTATAAATAACTAATACCATGTGGTAACCTATTCGATGGACATAAATATTTTAATATTTCATATACATAAATTTTGCATAATTAAATTAAACTCGACTGTACAAACAGGTGGCGATCCTCTTCGAAATATTTGCACTTAAACCTCTTTCGTCTGACTCCCATATATACGGCGATACATATACACATATATATTTCAATAACCTTTTTCCCCTAATTCGTATTGAATTTAGCTTTTGTAATTTTCAAACAGATGGCAAGCCTCCTACATGTAGTCAAGTAATAAACCCTTTTAAACCCCATTTCGATTGATACCCCTACTTTAATAATTCATTCAACTTATTAAATAATCAAATTAAATTTATTAAGATATGGCAACTCTTTTCATAAAAATAAACCTTTATTATACATCTACAGGACAGGCCATTTAATGCGACATCTCTTTTTGAAAATCGAACGAATGGTGCAGATATATATGATGGCATTAAAAAGAACTGAAAAAATTATTTGATGTATTTGCAAAAACGCATTTTTGGCAAATTGAAAAAAGGAGTAAATGTTTTTTTTTTGCAATAAATATGTAAAAAAAAGGATACTTTTGATTGAAAAAAAAATTTTTGTTATTTTTTAGATTAAAACTTTAATATTATTTTTATTTTCAACGAAATAAATTTGCACATAAAATATAGCAAGTCGTAAACTACAGGACTCAAACTTTTTAACACATGCTTTAAGTCATTTTAAATGGAAAAATTAAATACTTAACTTAATATCTCATGAAATCATGAAATCCGTCATTTTCAACGATGGTTTTGCTGCGTATTATCGATTTTATACAAAAATTGAGACCAGAGCCTATATAATGGATAAATTACCTTTCCGACAATACCAAATACATACGTCTATTTTTGGGAATGCAAGAAGACTCATGAACACTATCGAGGGACAAAGTGTGGAGTTAAGCCCAAAATACAACAACGCAGTGTCAGTGGCTGTTAGACCATTAAGAAGAATTCACATATAACTGCGAATTATTTTATGTAATTTAAAAGAAACAAAATCTACCGCAAAGTCCGCTTGTAAACTCTGGAAGCGTTGTCCGAAGGATACGTCAAGCTGGGCTCGCATGATTTGAGTTTCCGTAAACTTATTATTTTAATAAATTATTTTATGAGACGCTTGAGAAGTGTATATGCAATTTTTTATGACATTTTTGAATATGCAGCTGTGCATATATGTATGTATGTGTGCTGGCCTTTTATGCGGCTTTATCCAGGATGTAGTTTGCATTTAGGCGCTGGATGTTAGAAGCCGCCTCAGCAAGTAACTTCTCTTGAACAATCTGCTATGCAACATTTCATTCCGGTAAAATACCAAAGTTTTAATCTCCGACGCATATCAGGTGAAGCCCATTCATTGTTCATATTGTAAGCGGTCAAGTGAAAATTACAATCAAAATCTGCTCTTACACCGCCTCCGTTGATGCACTAATTTAAAATTTGCAAAATTTCATACCAGCTACGTTCACTAAGTGCATTTGTGGTTTTATATTGCTTTGTGTGGTTTTGTGTGGCTGTGTGCGATTAAACAAAAGGCGTATTGATTTCCGGAGCACACCTAGCAACGACTGCACGCACTTATTTCAGATATTTACATACATATGCGCAAATGTGTATTTGCTTAGATCAGAGGTTCCCTAACTTTTCTCTCGCAGACCACTTTTAAAATTTTACTGAAAATTTTACTTAAAAATTGTACATTTTTTTTATTGTATTTACTAAATCATAAGATTACAGATCTGCAAGTTTTTACAAGTAACAGTCGCTGACCTTCTTCAAAACAGAAATTAGGAGCATAAATAAAATGATTGTTCAATGAGCGCACCCTGCTGTTTTAATGAGTTTGTCCACGATTAAAACTACTGAGCGATGAAAGCTAGATGAGCAAAAGAGGCAGAATGCTCTTCTATGCGGAGTAATATTTTGAGTTGCATGGGAGCATGAGGCAAATATTTAGGGGAAAAAACTGAGTTATATTAAAGATGAATTTAGTTGAAGAGCGCTCTTTCTTTTTCAACTCACAAAAGAGAAAATAAAAATTGATTTTTCTTGAGGAGTAATATAGAGATTTGATTCCTCTGTGAGCAATTTTTGCGAACTCTGTCTTACATACCTAACTCGTCGACAAATCAAAAATTTTGAAAATTATTTTTTCGTGCGTTTTGTTGTGGTTGCATAAGAACCATAACTCTTAAAAATTTTTAACTAATAAATTTGAAAATAAGAGCTTTTAAGCTTCTAAATGCTCTTTATACAGTCCCAATATGAAAATTTTGCACCGAAATACAGTTTTTTTTTTAAATCACCGAAAAAATTTTGAATTTTGTTTGATCTTTAAATTTTTTTTTAGTATTTTATCATCTGCTTACATTGTTAGGTAAAGCCAAGCCAACATCAAGTCTCCCATGGACACCTGGTGGCCCACCTGGCGGAGAACTTTGGGAATCACTGGCTTAGATATTAGTTTGTTGCAAACAAGCTATATCACAAGGTGGTAGGTAACGAGCTGGATTGCCATCATCAACATCAACATCGAAATCAACAACGACATCAACATCTGTTGTCAGTCGGCAATGTTGCCTAATGACAAAATTCGTTAGTTACACACAATCTATATGTTTACCATACAAAGTAATGTAAGTATATAATTATGTATATATATTGTTAGTTGAATGGTGTCTTCATACATTCTAGTACGCTGTTGAACTTGTTGCCTTGATTGCATTGTTTGGCTTGCAGGCATAGTTTGTCAGCTTTAATTCACATTGAATCCTTGAACTTTTTTGAACTTTCAACACAGTTGTGTGCAATACAAACTACACACATACATATGNTAGAGGTTAGGATATCTCAAAATTCGGACGTGGTAGAGAAATTCTGCAGCCAGATTTGGATTCAGCACCGAAAAATCTAAAAACCGATGAACTCAGGTGGCAAAAAAAGTTAAAATTTTTCGGACTGTGTAATCAATCAATAATCAAGAAAATAAAAAGTAAACACTTTTTTTTTTGGTTGTAGAGTTGATAATGGCCTGACAAGTAAACACTTAACTTATCTGCGTGCTAGCATTTTCAACGCGAATACAATTTAACAAGAACGCAAGAACGTGGGTTTGCAACTTCATCTTTTTATCAATCATGGTTTGCATTTTAGTGCATTTAAATTTGTCGATTCTTGTAAATTCAGAAATTTTAGTGCAGAAAAAAGCACTAAAAAGGGCACTAGGCACTAAACCATTTTTTTGGCGTTTTAATTTTCAAAAAGCACTAAATCTAGTGCTTAAAGCACCAAGTTGGCAACTATGGTTGTCACACAATTGCACATGCGCTACTAAAAACTATGCACTTCTGTGCCCCCTAAAAGTATGCCAAGTGGTTCAACTTTTCTATTATCTACTTTCGTATCTACTTGGTAATTTATTTTTTGTTTAGATTATTTCGCTTTGTTTACTGTTTACTGTTATTTGGGTTCGTTCATCTGATCCAACGCATTTGTGGGTTGTGTGGTGCCCATGTGGGCATGCAGGCGCTAATGTGTATGGTGAAGGTCTCAAAGCAAAGGTTGTC
>NW_016183072.1:0-5679 GCF_001687245.7 Rhagoletis zephyria | reverse complement strand
GTAAATGAGGCCATAAGAGCTTAGGGGGAGAGTTACAACACAAAAATACATTTAAGGCGCAGCGAAGCACGCCGGGTAATTGCTAGTATAAATATAAATACGGAAGAGGCGTTTTACCATTCTTTAGTTACTTCCCTTTCGTTTATTTAATGTTTATTACTTTTTTTATGAAAGTGTAGCTCGTTATCTAACAAAAACCATGTAAGTGAAAATTTCAAACTTTGTACAAAAATTAGCAAATTTCGATAGCTCTTTATTTAGATTTTCTAGAAACATTCTGAATATGCAGCTTTGTAGCTCATTCAACTTTATTATACGAAGTGCAAATTTTAAGTAGCTAGGACTTACCGTTGATTTTTGACAACTTTTTTGTGGAAGGTGTTGCTGATTTTCTCTATACAAAAAAAAAATTTTGAACATACTTTGTATGGAAGAAAAAGCGTGAACGAAAAATTGCCAAAAATCAACGATAAGTCCTTTGTTATACTAAACCAAAAAAAAAACAGCTTATTCAAAAAAGTTCAAGAAAATCTGATTAAACAGTTTCAAACTTCGATGAACATTTGTTAAAATTCGTCGAATTTTTATAAATGTTCTGCAAAGTTTAAAATTTTGATTTACAGGGTTTAATAGTGTTTTGTATTTTAGGCTATTTGATCAATTAAGTTCCTGTGCAAGAAAAATACTTTTTTCTTCACTTTCCAGCCCGACGTTTCGCTCACCTTCTCAGCATCTTCAAGGCGATTTCTTTATTAAAAAACATCAACAAGAATACATATCGTTAGTTGCAAACATAATAAGAAAAAGTGAAAAGCGCAAAAGCAAAAAATTATATAAAATGTTTTTCTAAACTTCTCATAAGGAACCATTCGCCATTCGTAGGCGGCGCTCAAGAAGAAGGTGGACCTAATATGTAACAAACAAAGGACTTGATTCATTTTAGGTTTTTTTTTATTATCTTTGGATAAAATTCAAACCCTAAAAGGCGTAACCGTAAATACGAGTAGCACGCCCTATATGTATGNTATTCTAACATTCATTTTATCATCGAGTGACTATTTGTGTAAATGTTTTATACTTCTCATATACATAGTTGTTTAGTAATCAACAAAGCAGCCATTTATATAGATAAACAACGAAACTGCAGTTAGAGAAAAAAACGCCTCGATATTGTTGCAAGGACCCGCCCGCCTAGAATTGTGTTTATTTAGTGGTTGCAGTGGAAATCCTTAAGAAAATAGAGTAATAGCAACTGCAGTATGCAAGCAATCTGATTCGCTTGAACCAGCCAATGAAAATGTAGGAAAACACCCACAACCGAATTTTCCAGTTTCAAGCGAAGAGTCAACAAAATAAAGCAAAATAAATATAGCAAAGCATAAGCAAAGAGTTGTGTCGCGTTGTCCAGATGCAAGCGAAGCAGCTTATATACCTACATCATATGTACATATATACTTACATATGTATATAGATTGTACAGAGGGGGTATAGGGCGTAGCCGAGTTCGTGTGCAATTTGTTTTGATAGAAATGTAGTGGCATTATAATATGTCCATATGTAGTTATTTATTTTTCCTCCTGTTTTTTTTTTTTTTTTGTATAAAATCCAGCATAAAAGTATTGCATTTCTCACAAGCACAAGTGCAAGCCAACGCCAGCAAAATTTTTGCCATGCGCACAAGAAGAAACTTCTAGGCGCTTCCACTATGTGGCAATGCAATGAGGAGAGAGTGAAAGAAAGGCATCGGACTGGAGCGCATTGTCATCGGCCAAGGCGCTCTCTCTCTTCGAAGTTGAAGTAGCGTTGTGAATAAAGTAAACTTTGCCAATGCAATGTAGGGATGTGGCTGGGATGCGCTCAAATGCATTGTCCAAATATATATGTATGTACGTTTTCGCAATGGTGGTGACTCTTTGTTTTATTGCAATAGTTAAGTAGTTGTTGCAAATGCAAGCATAGAATAGAGACGCCATTTTAGTTTGTATAGACAAAGCGCACATCTAAAATGATAAATAAACTATATACATAAATAGAAAACATACGTAAAGCTGTACCGTTACATAGTTCTGCGCTGCAACGCCCTTGCATTATGGGTTGGGCTAAATGTAGTTTAGATTTAACTTAGTAAATAGTTAGATATACTCCCATGATGGCAAGCTAAGGCTGTAATTTCTTTGCTGCAAAATGGGTGTGCCAAAAAGCAGTTCTCTGTTTATGCTTTTAATGCAACTGACTGCCTTGAATTTAGGGGTGTTGTTGCACATGCACGCTACTTTACGTGTATAGATATAATCCAAAATTCCAGAAATTACTATGGCGGCTAATAAAAAAAATAAGTAGCAATCGAAACAAAATAATGGCAAATACAAAATGAAAATTATAAGCACGTCACAGCAATAAATTACCAATCGAAACTTATGTCTTTCGCATACCAACCAAATTACATTAATGTATTGGAAGAAGTATCGAGTATAGGGAATTGGCAGAGAGCGAAAAGGACAAAAATAAAAAAAAAAAAAAAAAACAAGACAGCAAATTTTTCAAAGCTGTATTATAAAGCACTACATTTAGAAAAGGTGTGAGTTCAATTAAAAATTCCATGTGGCATTGTCTAGACGGATAGTCCATTGCACTTAACATGTTATTGCGGTAGAACGGGATGTACTACATATGTATATTGCATCGTTTGCTGAAACAACGTCATAATTCAAAAAATAAAAACTGTGAGAACACTGGCCTAAAGCTTACTTTGGTTCAATCGTTGCCAAAGTGTTTCTTTTCTTTTTATAATTGCTAACCGAAGTGAAATAGAGGCATAGTAACAAAATAATTTTTTTACACAGCACGAAAAATTTCTGACGCGCCATTTCTGCTTACTAATATATTATTTTTGATCATAACAGGTTGCACTATCAATAAAAACGATTTGTACCAGTCAACGAGATAGTTCTACCAAATTGACAATATTTACATAGTGCATTTATGTCCATGTGGCCGTATGGTTTAATAAAAACAATAGTTTTGTTGTTTTTTATTTATTTTAATTAAAATTGTGGTTTTTTATTTTTTTTAGTTATTTCAATAATAATTAAAATTGTTTTTAAGGAGGTTTTTATTTAACTAATTATACGGTATTTGAGTCATATTATTGGCACATTCTCAGTTTCTTTCAACCAAAAGCGGAAGTGATGAAACTAAATGCAACAACGAAACTTCATAATTTGAAAAACTTCAACTCGGGTTATTATAGACAAATACAGTGACTCAAAAAAGCACTTGGTGATTTTTTTTATTATTCGCAATGTTTTTCAAGTAAACATTTTTTTGTTGCTTTAACTAAATCCATAAAAATTAAGGATTCAAACTATATACAACATTTAGAAAAATTTCCTTCAAATTTCGAATTTTTTACTCTGAATTTTTAGAACAATTTAAGGTACCAAGTTTTAAAGCAAATAACTCTGTTTCCCTTCAGGAAATTCCCAATAATAATACCCAATTGTATATTTGACCATCTTTTTTAATAGTAACTATATTTTATAGGTCCTCCAAGATTCTATGAAAATGCATATATATTAGGTATGCAATATACATAGCATTTATATACATACATATTTTTCCATTCATCGTTTAAATCGCACTGCAGACTTTTGCATTAATTTAAAACAACTTCATTTGAAAAAAAGAATCATTGATTCGAAACTTTTCTAATATTTTCAAAATACAAAAACTTCACGAATTCCCCACACGTTTTTCTAACTTCTAGCACTGTACTTTTTTCCAAATTACTTTCTATATAACTTAGTCTGTTCCTTTGAACTTCGGACTAAAACCTGTGGAACTGTCAAACTACAATTTTACTCTCTCAAATGAGAGTAAAAGGAGAACAGATGCAGAGGTGCATAGGAACGCAAAAAGCACTATTTCCTGTAAAAACGTCAGTCGCTTTGTTTACATGTCATTTGTACAACACTGATTTAGCTGAAATATCACTAAATAATTATTAAAATCTATACATATTCAAACATTTCGTTGTTTACTTCCATTTTTTTACAAATATAAGGTACTTTGCTTTCACCGCTGTTAGTTTTTGCTTGCACATGCAAATCAGCTGATCGTTTGACACTTTTCATGAACTTACAGGAAAAGAAACTCCGGACTCCGGATCCTGTAACTTCTGACTTGGAACAGTTGCTCAGTTACTCTCTCAAATGTGTTCCCACTTACAGGTTTTAAGTCAATAGGAACGACTTCCTGTAAGTTCTGACTAAATCCTGTAAACCGGACTGCTATTGGAACAGACTAACTAAAAAACTTGCTATCAAAATTCATTTCAAGTGAATGAAGTTGCGCTGTTATGATTGATATCATGAACGGCGTTTATTTACCGCAGACTACGGCAGCTGTTTCTTCAACTATGTACTTACTAAATTTTATTGCTTGGTATGGTATGCAAAAAATCCCGTTTTTCGACAGAAAATCCCATTCGCCCTTTTTAGTCATACAACAGCAACTTCGAGACAAAAACAAAAGAACTATGTATAGCATTAGCGCGAAACATATCCTCTGATCTCCTAGTAAGAGGATAATGTAGGTGGAGGGCTTGAAAGTAATTGTATTCTTCTCGTTATCATATCTAAGTACTTAGTTTTGCAGCCTAAATAAATTCTGGAGTATGGAAATTTAATCAAATCATACAGCCACACTCCGAAATGCTAAAATCCGGTGCGATAATATTGAATGTAGATAAAATTTAAAAAGTTAATAGTAAAATATCTTTATAAAACGAGTTTCCAAATATCTCCACTTTTGCGTCACCTATCTGAAACTTTTTTTGCTACTCCTTTTCATGTTATTTTACATAGAAACATTTTAAGACATTACGACGCTTTAACAACTTGGGAATACCCTAATAGTTTTTTCACCTTCCTAAAAACTATCGTTACATGGTAAGCAGTTGTGGTTTCCATAATATGTTCAGTTAGACTTAATGAGATAAACTTATAGTCATGTGAAAAATCATAAAATTCCAAATTTTAAGCTTTGCAGCAAAATTAGAAAAAATCAGCAAACTTTAAAAAAAACAAGCTTTTTATTAAGAATCTTTAGAAAAATTCTTGGTATGCAGTTTTATGGTCCACTAAATTCTAGCTTAATAAAGTGCAAGTTTCAAATCTCCAAGACGATTTGTTTTTTTTTTTTGTATGGCAGAAAATAATAAAAAGTTTGCTGCTGCTGTAAGATTTTGTTGAATTTTTCTATTTTTCTACAAAGTCAGAAATTTGGACTTATATGGTTTTTGTTAGATAATGAGCTGAATTTTTATAAAAAAAAAATTATAAACGTTAAACAAACCATTCTATTTTAGTCTGATAATGTGCAAGTTTCAAGTAGCTAAAAATTACCGCTGATTTGGTAGATTAAGTGCCAAAACGCAATTTTGCAGTAGCTTAAAACTTGCACCTTGCAGCTACAAAACTGCATTCTCAAAAAAATTCTAAAAAAATGTAAAAAATTTTTAATTTTGTAATGTGCTCATTTTACTCAACTTCGGTGTAACAAATTCATAACTCAAATTATTTTAGAGTGCACCCCATAATACTATGGCTGAATTGCTTTATTCATTCTGGACGTTTGGAATCAACTTTTTTGTTTACTTATTCTTTAGAACGTTCCTGA
>NW_016183071.1:0-5680 GCF_001687245.7 Rhagoletis zephyria | reverse complement strand
TTTTAAAAAAAAAGTTATCAAGCTCTTAAAAAATCACCCGTTAGTTCGTGGTAAAATATGTTGAAGTTAAAGCTAACTTACTATAATTCCTGGATAATTTTTCGCTTCGTCATCTTCTTTAGCTTATAAACGAACTTTGATTTAAGTATTATGATTTTCGCGTGAAACGTGCAACACCAAAAAATTAATAACGGTATTCAGACTATACTCGTTAAGGTCTTAATTTGGTATTCCGTTACTCCAGCCATTGTTTTGTTTTTCTAAATTACCGAATATATCATTACAAATTTAACGAGGTGGCAAGTCCGATAATGTGGTAACACACGCGGTTAAAATGTCAGCTGTCAGCCTTTCTGTCACTTAGTTGCTGGTATTTTCTCGCGCGAAAAGTGCATACATTTTATCAAATGTTCAATAAACCTTTCTGTCGTGGAATAAGAAATGTTTATAAATAAAAGAACTTCAAGTTAGCTGATTCGAAAGTAATTTTAACCAGAAATGAATAAGGGGCGTTCGAAGTTGAAAGTGTTACTGAGTTACCAGATAACAAATTAATACATTAACGAGGATAGTCTGAATACCCTTATTAAATAATGAAAAGCTCTTTTTAAGAAGAGAGCAAAATCTTCTGCGAACACAAAGGAATTGAAGCTCAGCAGGAATACCAAGAAACTTAACAGCGGCATTAAAAAAGCTTTATCGCATTGCGAGAGATTTTAAGGTATGTTCTGAGCAGATTTATTTTAAAATTAGGTCAAGACTACATATAGCAAAACTGAAATTGAAACAAAGAAGTTTGCTCGTGACACAGCCATACCTAAATTAGCACCTTGAGCGTCTCGCGTGTATGCTTTTCTCTGTCCTGCGGTTCAAATTTATATACGCCAGAAGAAGACGAAATGCAAAACGCAATTCTGACAACGCTTAAGGTATTGCGTAGGTCATACTACACAGCCGTATTAGTTTCGCGGCGGAAAGGCAAGTCATGCTCGTGCTTTTGAAAGCTACTAGATGGTGAGTGTCGATACTTTTCCCGCGGGTCTTTTCCAAGATTTGGTGCATTGTGAATACCTGGTTTTTGGTAGATTTAGAAGGCCTAAAGCCATACTGCAGATGCAGTGCGAATTTTTAGTTCCCACGCAGATGTTATTGTTATTTTTGAGACCTGGCTTAATGCTGATTTCTATGATAGTGAATTCTTTGACTCAAAGATCTACAATGTATATCGGAAGGACAGAGACTCTTTCAAAACTGGATATGTAAGAAGCGGTGGAGTTTCGCAGTTCACCGAAAGCTACACTCTTACTCGGTTTCGCTTGAGGATAGTAATACTCTCATCGACCAACTTTGCATGTGAGTACAAGAACCCTCATCACATGGCTCGCTGCATTTCATTGTATCATACACTGAGTGGAAATAATGCATAGTAAAAATTAATACTTTATATTTGATTATCGTTTAAAAATGTCATACAAAATTTATTACGCACGTATTTAACTGTTCACATCTGAGTATATATATGAGTGTACATACTCACCCCAAGCATGCAGAGTGCCGCTCTGAGAGCGGTGACAACACTCACATACACTCATACATAGTACAAGTGGTTTTGATGGATATTCAACATTTGAAAGCAAATTTATATGCCTGGGTGTAAATAGCTAAGTGCGCAAAGATGCATGCCACAATTTGTTGATATCCAGAGGTGGTCAGGGTTCGAATTCCACTGCAGGCAACATGCAACATGCAAGTTAAATATTTTTTGTTTAGTTTTTGTCTTGATTATTCACTTGACGGATGCTTTCTCAGTACGAACGCGGTCATTTTAGTATTGTAGTAGTATGTATTGTAGTAGTATTTTAGTATTGAATTGAATATTTACCAATATACAGTACTTTCGTTGACGTTTATAGTAAGATCAATAACGTTTCTATTTGATTTTAATATTTTTTCCCCTCAGTGTAGTTACATCCCGAGCTAATAAAAGGGAGGTAAAAAAATAGAGTTGAGCGCGTTCAGAAGGATTTTCTTAAATTTGCTTTACGTTATTTGAATTTTCCTGCTCCTAAAATTCTCGCTTAATAATAATAATAATAGACTGGCGCTTACACATATGTTTATGTTTGACCGAGCTTCTCCTCCGATTTGTGGCATGCGCCTTGATGTTGTCNTATCCCGAGCTAATAAAAGGAAGGTAAAAAAATAGAGTTGAGCGCGTTCAGAAGGATTTTCTTAAATTTGCTTTACGTTATTTGAATTTTCCTGCTCCTAAAATTCTCGCTTAATGATAATAATAATAGATTGGCGCCTACACATATGTTTATGTTTAACCGAGCTTCTCCTCCGATTTGTGGCAAGCGTCTTGATGTTGTCACGCAAAACAGATTTACGCTGACTCCGAACGGCGATTGTATTTTTATGAGAAACTGTTTTTTCATGGCTCCTGCCAAGGGGCTGTTAAGAAAAAACCTTTTTTCCAAATTTTTTTGCGATGTTGCTTTGACCAGGGCTTGAAGCCAACCCATTGACGATTGTTGTCTTTTTTTCATGTTTTGCATAGTGGGTTTGCTTTTTGATTAAATATTCAACATTATGAGTAAAATGTACATACATACATACATATAATCAGGTTCTCATTCTTTACACCATGGTACAATAAAAACAGGTAGAAGCCAAATTGACATCAAANAGCAAAACAGATTTACGCCGACTCCGAACGGCAATGTATTTTTATGAGAAACTGTTTTTGTATGGCTCCTGCCGAGGGGCTGTTAAGAAAAAAGCTTTTTTCCAAATTTTTTTGCGATGTTGCTTTGACCAGGGCTTGAAGCCAACCCATTGACGATTGTTGTCTTTTTGTCATGTTTTGCATAGTGGGTTTGTTTTTTGATTAAGTATTCAACATTATGAGTAAAATGTACATACATACATACATACAATCAGTTTCTCAAAGTATTCTTTACACATAAAGAAATAAAATTCCCTTGATATTTTGAAACAACGTCTTCTGTCAAAAAATAAAATGAAATATTCTTTTCACACAGACATTCTAGAAAGAAGAAAAGCATTTTCGAAAGAAACTCTTCTTATAAGCAAAATTAATTTTTTTTGCATAATTGTAAAATCTTGATTACATGAGTAATTGATTAACCGAACAACTGACTTACTTACTGAACTTACTCGAATAATCGCACAGTTCTAATATACATTATTATTTTCGAAGGCTGTCGTTTATCTTTTGATGGATTGGTGCGTGCCTTATAAATTTTAAATTTTAGAAATCTATGTCGCACTGTATGTGTATGTCTTCCGCCAGAGCCTTCTTAAATAATCGCGTTATAATCGACCTCTGTGATGCCCACTGATATTTTCCGCTTCTTCAAGCATATCCATATGTGAATTTACACACCCATTTGAATAGCATACTGATGCTCCATATCCGCCCATATTCAATTTATCGTCATCTACCTACGCTACATTGGTATAGGCTCTACCTTGATATAAATTATATATGTGTGTGCTTATGTCATACCATATTTGTTATTGTACATACTAATATTGCGCGGAAGTCATATACCTTCCCCTAAAGTTTGGCACGTTACTTCTGGGACACCCTGTATAACATAAGGATGTGTTGTACAAAATATATGCATGTACATACATACTTACCTTGATAAATTCGTAGTAAATATATCAACTGCTATGTTTGCAGTTCGTGGGCTCCTCTGCAAATACATATATTAACTTACGTACGCATACACTAACACAAGTCAATAAATATTTTCAAGATAATTTATATGCAAAACAAGCTTTGACTTCTTTATGCCATTGCCAAAATATTCCGCATATATTTTTTGCTTGTTGTTTGTTTTCTTTGGTTGTTTTTTTTTGGGAAGGACTTCACTAATTTTTTGCCAAACTGCCAGCCCGCATTAGTTGGAACTGNTGTGGTTGTGGTTTGGTTCAGCGGGAACGTTTGCAAGTGACAGACTTTGTCAGAGTGACTTTCCTTTCTTGAATGTACGTACATACATATATGCGTGTGTATTTACTTATGTACATACATATGTGTCTATTCGTGTATCGTGAAATTGATTTTTTCGCACACTTCCTCTGACACATTAACGTAACCTTATACTTATTCAGGTAGTCTTACATACGAAATTACAATGTGTAGACTCTTGATGTATGCCGTGCTGTTTTCCTTTTCCGCAAAATTTATGAGCCTGTTTAAATTGAACTGATTGTTTGGCATTTTATAAATAAAAAATGTTACAATAAATAAATACGAAAATAAAGCCATTGGAACTAACTTCATATAATGTTGGGTAAATGATAGGAATATACAAGCAAATACTTAAAGCAGGAATATACACTGGGGTGGTCCAAAAATGCATGAGAATATGTAAAGTCTGAATTTTTATTATTCTATTCCGAAAAAATATGCCCCAATTTTTTATTTTGAAATAAAACAAGTAAAGAAGTATAAGTTCGGGCGAAACCGAATTTTATATACCCGGCGCAGGAATCAACTATCGGCGTTCCAACTTTCCTTAAACTACCTAAAAGTCTATATCAGTCTTATTTATTGTTGTAAATGTTAATTTGGTTATTGAAATATCGAAGTTTTCGTATATCCGTAAATTACCGTTAAACGGGAATCCGGTGCAATTTTAGTCCGATTTGAATAATTTTCACCGAATTGCTTTTTCGTACCAAGGTTATGAAATGCTCCGAGTTTGGTAGAAATTGGTAAATCGGGTACCGGGATACACATTATTGGTCATAAGTGAACGGAGCTACACCAAAAATCCAAAAATTTATAATAATCTAATTGTTTGCTCAGAAGTCATTGTAATAATCGAGGGGAGGTGGGCGTAGATATTGCCCGATTATGAAATCGGAAAATTTCTTAGCTGGATTATAATCAAGACTCGTACCGAATTCGGGAAGGATTGGTGAAGCGGCTACTAAGATAAAGTATTTCATCACAAGCGGCCGGGGTCACGCCGCTTTTCCAAAAAACTTCCATCTTCATTCTGATCATACATAGGTTTATAGGTCCGCCAAAAACCCACAAAACCCCCGAAAAATGCAATACAAAATCGTTAATATTATAATATGCTTAAATAAACAATTAGGTATTATTATTGAAAACCTGCTGAAGAGAACCAAAGTTTTCCGATCGAAAAATATTGATGTTCAAGAATTCCACACCATTTCTGGAAAAATTGTTTTTTCCTTATATTAAATATGTACATGGAAAACTTTGAGAGCTTTCAGCGACCTGGAAATATCTTTTGATTGCAAAATAATAAACGGGGGTATATTTTTTGACATAGATCGATCCTGAGTGAGAGCATTAAAATGTCGATTTTACTTTTTTTTGGACTACCCCAATATACGCACATACATACATATAGAATGTATGTACATATATACATATATATTTTTAATAAAAAAAAGAACTTTTCATATTAATTTACTGGGCCTGTTTCTGGTATTAAGTGAGAAGGTCTTTTGATCTTTTGTATTAAACGCGAACAAATATACATAAACATTAATATATTTAAATTACATGCTGAGAAAGAGAGTAAGCTAAATATATTTCTCTGAGTACTAGATGTGGTAAGTAAATACGTATAGTTTTTTATTCGTAACTTTATTGTAGGCAGTGTTG
>NW_016183070.1:0-5681 GCF_001687245.7 Rhagoletis zephyria | reverse complement strand
GATACAGCCTGCAGGCCAAGACGAAGGCGCTGGACTGTTCCTTTTTACTTGAGTTGTCGAGTCCACGAACGGACGGACAGACAGTCACCGCTTACTCGATTTATTTTTTCCTTCTGATCGTTTATGTATACATTTTTCTATATCTATCTCGATTCGTTTTGGCTTTTAAAAACAACCGTTATGTGAACAAAGTTGTAATACCCTTGCGCACAAGTGCGCTTGGATATAAAAATTCAAATAAGTAGGACTCTTTTTGTTTTGCTTGCGTCACTTGCGCAGCATCAACTATTTTTGCCTTTCCAGAACATTTGGGATTTTTAAGTTTGGTTTAGGCTGCGATATACAGAAATATATGTATGTGTGTGCATTAGGGTGGGAATTTTTTTTATTACGTGCGTATAGCATAGGAGGATTCTACGTATAATTCTAAGCAAATTTGTCGAAGAAACTATGGGTCTAAAATCGCTTGGAGTTTGCCAAATTGCGAAAATAGGGTTCAAAAAAAGATAAGCGCATAAATGCGTTTCTCATACCAAAAACCTCTAGCAATTTTTCAAAAAAAATTTAAACACTTTTTTTAACACACTACAGCGAAATGCTAAGAAACATATTCTGGCAATTTGGCAAAGTCCAAATTAATTTTAGACCCATGTTTTTTCAGCAAATTTACCTAGAATTACACGTAGAATCCTTCCGCGTTATACGCGCATATTCGAAAAAATCTCTCAAACAAATTAACCCCCGCCTAATATACATACGCTACGACATATATAAGTGCAATAAGTACTAGCTAAGTAGCTTGACGCAGAAAATTGAAAATAAGGATAATACAAAAATGAAATTCGAAGCGAAATTTACATAAGGAAAACAAAAATATTTGTTTATTTCCTAACTTTCGCTAAAATCGGCAAAGCAATTTTGACCCGGTTCAACAAAGTGTGGCAGTGATTAGTACGTTCACAACAGAGAATTCCTTGGTAAATACGTATGTATGTTATGTGAGTGAGCTTTACTGTGAATTTTTACCAACTAACTTGGGTTGAAGTATATCTTTTTGTTTGTTCCACAATTTACGCAAATACATAAATACATATATTCGTACGTATGTATGCTCAAATGTACATACTTGCATATCTGTAGTGGTAAAAAGCTTAACTAGATTTACAGTTTATGTTTATCTCATCTAAATAATTTACTCGCTTCTCCCATTTTAGTGGTTGACTTAATTCCACTGTGGCGAGACGAAAAAATTACATACAAACATATGTATGTTTATAGTTACTGCGGAACAAAATGCAGTGTTTGATAATAGGACCCTCTAAAGTATTTAAAGGAAGAAAAGAATTAAATAATTCCAGGCGACATACAAATGTATGTAGGTAACTAGACTTTTGAGAAAGTTCGCTGAGACAAATACGAACTTTGCCAAATGCAAAGCAAAGTGGCATTAAATTTACATAAAAATTGTAGATTAAAGAGCATCTCCAGTAGCGTTAAGGGAGTTAAAGGAGGCAGCATACACTTAAATATGCATACATATTGTAACGTTATAGGTTTTGTGATGGAAGCGAACGGGGAATGTAAATAATGGAGCCTCTGAAAAATCTGCAAGAATGCTGAATAGTCTAGTAAGCCCTCGCTCGATAAGTTAGAAACAAAGTGATCAAATTAAGGTAACTGAAATTAACCCTTAAGTCGTGGGTTCAGGAATCGACCTTTGCTGAACTGCCTTTTTTAAGGCTAAAGATTACAAATTTTGCGAATTTCATTCATTCAAAATCATATACTGCATATCTAGAGTAGATATATAAAACTTTATTGCAAGTGCGTTTTATTAATTTTTTGTTTGAAACTAGCCCCAAATAACGCATGCTCTAAAGACTATATTCCGTCTATTATTGACTGTTAAAGGGCTTAGGTGTTCATCTCTGTACAGATCGCTGCCAAACGGATTCTATCTAATCCCCGCAAAGCACACAAAGTGTTGCACCGTCTCATTTTCATCAAGGCAGGAAGAGCTAAGCGAGTTGTCAAGTATGCCAATCACAGTCAGGTGTTTTTGTCGCGAGAAGGGACCAGTAAGCAATCCCACATTTTGTCTGCAGCCTAATCTCCTCAATGAAGATAAACAACTAGCTAATCTGAGATTGAAGACAACCTGAGTTTTGCCTACCTGCAGCCCCTCGAAGCCTCTTTAATGGCCGATGGAGGAAGTGCTTAAACTAGTAGTAGTAAATTATCAAATTCCTTATTATTAGGTATTCCCGATTGGCCTGGCACCCAGAGTAAAATACTTAAATGCGTTGATTTCCTAACTGATCCCTCAAGTTGTTTAAGCAGATTTCTGCGCTATTTATTGAAAGTCTGCTCCACCTCACCACAGATGCATAGCAAGTAAGCATAATATCATAGAGATAGAAATCCATAAGATTCCATGTTTTACCAATAGCCTTTTAACATTGCCAAGACGCTGTTAAGGCTCTGCAGATCTTCTAGTCAACGTGAGAGCTGCTAATTTCGCCCACTAAAAAAATGCTTCCTCAGATGTCGGGACCCTTAAAGGGGAAGGTGCCTCTACTCAGCCAGCTGATGCCTTAGGAAGACTTAGGCCACGAAATGTATGGAAGGGCAAAGGTAAAAACACGAGGAAACAACGTACAATCCAGCTGGCATGTAACACAGCACTGATGGGGGAGACGGATCGTGGCTACTTGCAACCCGCATCAAAGCAAGATTGTTTAACATTTCACCCTGGGAAAATGTCCATTTTCTGTAGAATTTGTATACATAAGTTTAATACTTAACTAGTTTCGTATTAAACTGACATCTTAAGTGCTTCAAGTGTTGATGTTTTAAACTTGTCAAATTAATATTATAGATAATTTACTTAAAGTTTGAGCAATAAGAAAATTAAATGTCCCACCCGTCAAGCCCCTATTGTAATTTGCAGTTTATGTTTTGAGTTAAGGTCTCATGTGTGGGCCATTGGGATACTTGCGGCATTAATTTTAAGCAAGAAATTCCTACTAATTGCCGTATGAAAGTTTTGGAAGTATTTAGAATTAAGTAAATAAAGTTTAGTGGGCTGTACAACCTATGTATGTATGCAAGCAAATCGTTTTAAATGGTTCAAATAATCGCCAACTGGACCTGATTTGACTTGTAACCCAAAAAAAATATTCCATCCAATATATCGTTGGTGTATTTATTTTATCGCATAATTGAAGTTCTATGGATAAATTCCACCATCCTTATTTCTCGCCTGCTCTTTTAAATAATGAAAATTTCACAAACACTTACCTCCCTTCCACCCTCATTTACATAAATTCTAAATACTTGCAACACCCAAATATTCGCACTTGTGGGCATTACATTCATTTCCAGCTCACTTGGCCACTCCAATACGAGCATTCTCAGTTCGTTATGCTTAGTTGACGCTGTAAATGTTGGCATAGTAAATTATTCCTACAAGGATAACTGCCAATTGCTCCGCATGCTACTTCAACTTAATGCTACACTTGGTTGCTTTTGTATATTCGGTTTTGTTTTGTTGCAGTTAGTAGAGAAATAGCTTAAAAGTAAAGCGTTGTGTGCTTAGCTTTTGCTTAATTTGGTTACAATCTTACAGTGGTTTGTGTGCAAATTAATAGTTTAACTTCTAAATCGGCCTCAACCGCAATGGGCCAACAAGCCAAAGAGATACTAGTTAAAAGGGCTTTCGGTAGAATGAGTTCACAATTTAATGACTGAGTAGAACATCCAAGTTGTTCGTCGGCAACAATGTACATGCTCTACATGCATGTACATGCATATATATACATTAGACTGATTCAAAAAAATCTACATACTTTTTTGTTTTGAATAGCGCCCCCTTCAATACCTACGGAGGGATGTCAAAATATGCCTGTTAAAAGGTAAACCCTTAATACATATTAAGTTTGAAAGGTCGTGCATCGCGGTTTCCCATTTTAAATATAAATACTTAAAAAAAATGTTTTCATCTTTGTAGTTTGTTGGCAATAAATTCTCGAAATTAAAAATGCGTACATACATATTTTGGTAGAAAAACAGACGTTCTACAAAAAACGTTCATACTATTTTTTGATAAACTTACTGCTTTAACGGCTATTCAAACTTAAAATTAAATGGATGCCATTATTACAGTTTTTCTCCTATTTTAGGTGAAATAATTAAAGTTATTTTCAACTACCCAAACAAGAAGTTATTCAAAAGTTGAATTTGCGAAGTTTAATAAGTCTTGCAATTTAATTTTAATAAAAACCCCCATTTCGGGGAAATATTAATTTCTATTTTATTGAATTATGTTCGAAGTTCGTTTTATAATTTTTTTTACTAAAAATGATTGTAATATCTTTTTCTCACCAGATGTTACAATTTTTATGATTTTTGTAAAAATTTTGCAATATTTAA
Organism: Rhagoletis zephyria; assembly: GCF_001687245.7. NCBI lineage: Eukaryota > Metazoa > Arthropoda > Insecta > Diptera > Tephritidae > Rhagoletis > Rhagoletis zephyria. The sequence continues at coordinate 1,250 of NW_016183070.1, read as the reverse complement.
TGATGATTTTACCGGAAATAGGAAAAAAACTGATGTGAGACGTAAAGCATCTAATTTCATACAAAAACTTGTATCGAATTTTTTAGTTCGACAATTTAAGGCAGAGAAAATAAATTCCAAAGTTGAAAACAATATTTTTCTAAGTAATTTACATATATGGAAAATACAAATCCGCGATGTGCGTCTTTATAAACTATGTATTTGTTTTTGTTAATAAACTGGCATCTCTTGACATCCCCCCGGAGGTATTGAAAAGGGGAATGTCAAAAAAAGTTAGTCGATTTTTTTTTTAATCAGTCTAATATACATATGTATGTATTTGTTTAAATATTTTCATGCACTCATAGATATTTATATACATAAGCTTTATGTACAGCATATTTATAAAGAAGAGTACTTATTCACCCTGCAGAGACAGCTCTAACTGTGCGTTAGAATTCTACCAGTTTGCGTTTCAGCCCAACTAGTTCACGTTCTATCCTTTTTCAATGTTAGCGAGTGGTATTTTTAACATTACGATGTCCTAGGAGATGTCAATTGTTAGGCTATGCATCAGCATCTACTAGTAAAAATACTAGTAGCATCATACCAGTTGATGAGATAGTCTCCCAATTCTTCCCCCGTGAAAAGCATAAATATGCCATTTTGCTGACGGCTCTCCAACAGTCGCAATGGCCGACATAGCAAAGCACTGGCGTTAAATTCCTGAGGTCCCGGGTTCAAGTCCTGACGCAGGGGACATTTTTTTATTTAAAAATTTTATTTTTATTTTTTTTTATTTAGGATTTTTATTGTACTTTTAAATTTAATTTAAAGAGTTTGTTTACTTAATTTTTTATGGCAAAGGAATTCCTTCCATTTGTATGTTTTTTTCTGCAATGAAATTAGATTTTCCAATTTGTTACATATTTATATTTAAATTTAAATAATTTTATCGGCAATTCAAAGGCAGATATCGCTGAACGCTTAAGTTCTTCGAAATTGTCGAACTGGTAGGCCATCGCTTTAGCACATGCTAGTTAATGAACTCGTTTGGTTTTTCGCTGCAGGGTACTTATATACCTACATATGTATGTACGTACTTGTGGATATATGTACGTAAATTTGTATTTGCGTGACNGCTAGTTAATGAACTCGTTTGGTTTTTCGCTGCAGGGTACTTATATACCTACATATGTATGTACGTACTTGTGGATATATGTACGTAAATTTGTATTTGCGTGACTTCATTGCTTTCGTTGTCTTTTATT